>NW_015163117.1:422860-442635 GCF_001447785.1 Gekko japonicus | reverse complement strand
CCTCTGAGAAGATTGGGGCTCCTGTGGCGTGTGGAGATGACACTGGAGCTGGGCTTGGTGAAGCAGGAACCGCACTGTAGTCCTGTGCATTGGGAACAGAGTCTGGGAGGTCCATAGCAGCCTGTGCAGGGTCTTCCTCTTCCCGGCAATGCTGTTGTCATGGGGGCTGTTCTTGGTCTGTGGTGGCGATGTTTCCTGGCCATCATCTTCCTCCTCAGTGGAAGACAAGTAAGGCTCTGTGGGCAGCAGGTGGTGGTGGAGCTGGTCAATGTGTCTGCATAGAAGCTGGCCCCCATCTGTCGACAGGGGTCATTTCCTGCAGGAGCGCACAGGAGTGGAGCTCTGGCAGTAAAGAGCCCAGGGGGCAGGCACATGCAACAAGCCCCACCCTCCTGCTCCCAGCAGCCCTGGGCCATGAGGAGCAAGAAGCAGCCAAGTAAGCTGCAGAGCCCCCCCCCGGCACCCCAGTCCAAAACAGTCCAGTGGCACCTTTAAGACCAAGTTTTATTCAGGTACAAGCTCTCCCTCCTCTGCGAGGACAAATCTGCACGTTCCACCCCCCCCCCGCAATAGCTAGCAATCCAAAACAGTCCAGTGGAGCCTGAGCGGTGGGTGTTGCCTTCTGACACACTTCCGGTGATGTCAGGGGGTGTGGCATATGCAAATAAGTTATGCTAATGAGTTATGCTAATGAGCTCCTGCACCTCTTTTTCTACGAAATGACCTCTGTCTGTCGATACCTTGTACAATAGAGGTCTAGTTACTTAGGTAACCCTTGCTAGGATCCACGCAGGGCCACTGGAATAGTTCCATGCAAAGACAGGGTCACCTGGAAAGAACCCTCTGGGGGTCTCCTGGCTCACCAGAGATTGGCGCAACCCCGGGGCTCAGTCTGGGTGCAGGCAGTCCAGTTGCATTGTGAGGTGGCAGCTCATTAAGAGTTCCACGGGGCTGCGGCTGATGGATGCACTCAGGGTCACCTGATGGCTGAACAAGAAGACAGCCAGCCATCAGTCCCAGAACCCTTGAGTGAGCCACTTTAGCGTGTCCTCGGTCGTTCGCATGATCTGCTCAGCTTGTCCATTGGTAGTTGGGTGGAACGGAGCGGACCACATGTGCCTGATGAGGTTCTGGTCCAGGAACTCCGTGAACTCCCCCAAGGTGAAGGCAGTGCTGTTATCGGTCACAACCACGTCTGGTAGACCATGTGTACTAAAAATCTGTCTCAGAGCCTGGATGGCTACATGGGATAAGGTAGATGTGACAGGCACGACTTCCAGCCACTTGATGTAGGAGTCGACCAGGAAGAAGAACAACTGTCCCTGGAACGGGCCGGCAAAGTCCAAATGCACCCCTGCCCACAGCGTGTGGGTAGACTCCCACTGGTGAACGGGAGCCCTTGGAGGTTTGGGGCATGTCTCCTGGCAGGCTTGGCAACACTGTGCCCAGGCCTCCATTTCGCTGTCCATTCCAGGCCACCACATGTAGCTTCTGGCCAGCGCTTTCATCCTCACGATTCCTGGGTGGGTCTTGTGCAGGGCTACCAAAACCCGCTTATGCAGCGGTGGGGGAATAACTGCCTGGCTACCCCATAGGAGGCACCCTTGTACACTTAGAGCTCATTCTGGTGGGATGCAAACTCTGTGAACTCTGGGCCCACCTAATCTGTGGGCCAACCCTTCCCCACTCAGTCCAAAATGCGGGAGAGGACACAGTCCCTGGCGGTATGGGAGGAGATGTCCACAGCATGCAGTGGGCAGCCTCGCAGGTCCTCTATCATCAGGATTTGGTGTGCAGGGGCTGGATCCGGAGCTGAGTGGGAGGCGACTGTGTCTCTGTGTCCCATGGACTTTCCTGGCTGGTATTGCAGGGTGTATTGGTAACCCCCCAGAAAGATGGACCAGCGCAGGACCCTGGGAGACAGCATCTGCAGTGTCTGGCAATCAGGGCGAGGAGACTGAGCAGGGGCTTGTGATCAGTTGCAATGGTGAAGGGGTGGCCATACAGGTAATTGTGGAACTTTTTCACTCCCACCATGATTGCAAGGGCCTCTTTGTCGATCTGGGAGTAGTTCCGCTTGGCTGACGACAGGGTCCTGAAGTAGTAGGCCACCGCACCTCTCTCCCATCTGGCAGCTGATGGCCCAGGACTGCACCAACACCATAGGGAGAAGCGTCACATGCTAAGATGATGGCAGCATCTCATTGAAGTGGCCGAGGACATCGTTCGAGGTGAGTAGTTCCTTCATGGTCCAGAAAGCGGAAGCCTGCTGCTGGCCCCACAGCCACGGGGCCTTCTTGTCGAGTAGGTGGTGGAGTGGCTCCACAAGCGCAGCTATCAGTACATCATTGAAGAATGGCTGGACCCCAGGGATGCCTTTCAAAAGAGAGTCCATTAAGTTCTGGAAAATCCCTGGGGCCACGCTCACCCCAAACTGCAACCGCTTGACTCTAAAAGTGCCCCAGTGTGTGACAATGATCTGCGAACTCAGCAGTTGGCTCATCCTCTGGGAATTGTTGGTAAGCTAGGACATGGCTGACCACAGGCACTGGATAAGCGTGTTCCCTCAGCACCTTTTTGCTCGTACATTTGTAATCCGTGCAGATGTGGACATCTCCATTTGGCTTTATTGGGGTTATGATGGGGGTTTCCCAGGTGGCGTGGGGAACTGGCTCTAAAACTCCCTGTGCCACCAAACGGTCCAGCTCCACCTCAATTTTGGGCTTGAGCACAAACAGAACTCTCCAGGCCTTGAGGTGGATGGACTGCACCTTGGGACTGAGTTGGAGCGATACAGGAGGGCCTGTGTATTGGCCAAGGGTCCCATTGAAGATGGCCGGGAACTCGTTGCATACATTACTGAAGTCCGAGGGCTGCATGTGGTACACCCCCATTACTTTGAATTCCAAGGGTGCAAACCAAGACAGCCCAAGCAAGCTGGTGAGCCGCCCTTCCACCACCATGAAGTCCAAAATTCCCTCAAACTGCCTGTATTTCATGTGGAATTTGCCCTGCCCCTTAATGGCCACCTCGTTCTTTTGAAAGTCCCGGAAGGTGAAGCCAGCAGGTCTAAGGCAGAGACCCCCCTGTGGACAGAGCCTCAGGAGTCTCTTTCGAGATGATAGAGATGGAGGACCCCGTGTCCAGTTCCATCTTGCAAGGCACCCCCTCTATAAGCACGATCACTTTAATTTTATCAGGAGTGTCCTGGGGCAAATTCAATACCTGATGTTGATGGACGGCAGTGGTGTGTAGATCTGATGATTCCTGGTGTGTGGCTGTGCATCTCCAGGCTCCCTTTGAGAGGTAGGCACATGCGATGTGGCCTGTCTTGTCACAGGTCCTGCAGGTAGCATCATGGAAAAGGCAGGAATGACGTTTGTGGGCTTCTCCACAGCTGGCACAAGGAGTCGGTGCAACGGTCTCCGCTGGGCGAATGGCGGCGGTCGAAGGTCACAAGTCCCGGCAAGCTGGGCGGTGAACCTGATGTGTCTCTTCTTCTTCTGATACCTCAGAAGCTGAGGGAATGGAGGCCTGGTGTGTGGTGGAGGTCAGGCAGTCTCGCCAGGATTTCTCAAAAGCAGCGGCCTCACATAGTGCCTTCACCAGGGTGAGTTTCTCATGGCCGATGAGCTTTCAGCGGAGTTTCTCCTCTCGGATGCCCATCACGAATCAGTCAAGGAGGGCGTTGTCGAGGCTCGGGAACTCACATGTGAGGGCAGTCTGCAAAGGTCTGCCATGAAGTCAGTGGCCGTCTCGTTGGACTTTTTCTGGAACATGTAGAAGTCCACGTGGCATGCCATCTTGGCTGAGATGCAAAATGGTTGGTGAGTGCCTTGGTGAGGGCATCGTAAGTGGCCACTTTGAGTGTGGTGGGCGCAACGAGGCCCTGGACTAGCCTCAAGGTTGTGATCCCACAGGAACTGAGCAGGAGAGCCTTCTTCTTCTCTTCACCCTTGATGTCCTGGAACAGTACAAACTACTTGAGCCACTCCACCCAGGTCTCCCAAAGCTCTGGGTGAGTGGGGTCAAATTCTGGCAGATGTCCTGGAGCAGCAGCCATGGTCCCAGTTTGCAATGTGATGCGCGTGGCACTGGCGCGTGATGTGGTGCAGATGGCCTCTGGGCTGGCTCAATAGGATCCCATCCTCGTCGCCACTATTAAATAGTGGGTTCCACGGATGAGCAGGCTCGAGTCCAGTGATCAGCTCAACTTTATTTGTGATTTCAACAAGAGCAAGACAAGACCCCAGAGCCTCAGCTCTGTTAAATAGCATGCAATTGCCACACCCAAACACACCCCATTCCCAATGATAGACTATTTACATAACATTAGTACTAGATTAGGAGCTGCAGTGGCTCAGTGGCTAAGATGCTGAACTGCGGGCTGGAAGGTCAGTAATTCAGCAGTTCGAAACCGGAGTGCCACATGACGGAGTGAGCTCCCATCTCTGGTTCCAGCTCCTGCCAACATAGCAGTTGGAAAGCAAGAAATTGCAAATAGATAAATAGGTACCGCTTTGGTGGGAAGGTAACAGGGATCCGTGCACCTCGGCATCTAGTCATGCCACTCACATGACCCTGGAAACATCTTCAGACAGCGCTGGCTCTTCGGCTTGGAAACGGAGATGAGCATCACAACCCTAGAGTTGGATTTGATCGGCTTTCAAGCAAGGGAAACCTTTACCTTTACCTAGTACTACATTGGTTACTTCCAGAGTCCTGGTAGGCTATTGTTCTTGTGCTCCAAGCTCAGCCAGTCGGGATGGACAAATCATTGCAAGCTTGAGTCATAATACACTGTGATTTTTGCACTGACTAAGCTCCTCCATTCCTTTCCTGCTGATTTCTCCCTCTTTTTTGGTATTAAAATGGACTTCAGTTTGTAGTTGTTCTTAGAAGCTTATAACATATTTTAATTTTAGGATCTCTGGCACATATAAAAGGTAGCTGGACCCCCCCCCCCAGGTATTCATTCCCGAAAGGAAAAGGTAAAGAAGAAAAACTCCATGGGTCATCTGTCCTGCATGGAAAACTTAATCTTTTTTCCTCACACCATAAAGTGCAAGGTCCTGGCATGCCAGTTTTTAAGTCAGTAAGGAGGATGTAAATGTATGCACTATCGGTGCAGTTACCCCAGTACTGAGATGATTCAAACACAGATGAACAGTGAGGGGAGAGCAAAAGTTGGGCCAAATCCTTTTGATGTTAGCAGCAGCCAGTAGATGGCAGAGCACACCACAAGACAAGAAACCTGAACTACACCAGCTTGTAAACTGCTCATTTCTTCACACTTGTCTACTGCACACTTGAGGATAATTTACAAATGCACTTTCATCCCTTGATTTTAGTCTGGACTCAGCCCTACTTTAAGTTACAGTCATAATACCTGAACTCAAAAGATGGGAGACGAATGGGTATATTCTTAAAATCTTAAAGGAAGTGGTGATAAGGCCTTTGCTAAAAAGAAAATCTCTACCCTCAGATTTGAACAGCATTTGTCCCATTACCATTCTTGGGTGTGGAGTTTGAGGGAGTATTGGCTTCTCATTCAACGTGTTTCTGTATGGGACAAATTATCTAGACCATTGTCTATCTACTTTCCAGAGGGAATATGATTATTGAACCTCTAAATGGCGTTTGATACCATCAGCCATGACATCTGTTGTGTCCTTAATGCTAGGCATCAGAATAAAGAGGCAGCGTAGTTTTAAACTGGAATACAGTTTAGTAAATCAGGTTCTTTGTGTGGAGCTGCAGTAACAACCACTTCCTTTTTCCTGTGTTCTTGTCCACACTAAGACCTGGAGTGGATAAGCGCAGTCTAAAATACTGGCCCAGATTAAAGGAACAGAATTGAATGAAACACCACACGCATAGGTGTAATCTTCGTGGGGGCGGCGGGGCTTCAGCCCCTGCCGAAATTTTCAGGAAGGTGCTCAGCCTCCCCAGGGAGCCACCCTTGCTCCTAGCAAAGCAATGCCTCTGGCCCAGCCCCAGCCCCCCCCCAGGAAATTGGAAAGTCTACACCCTTTCTTCTGGATTGTCTTGCTGGAAATTGGAAAGTCTACACCCTTTCTTCTGGATTGTCATTGTTCTATGGTGGCTTGGTTATTCCTGGCCAACAAGTTTCAGGAAGTGAAACTGAGACTGCCTTTAGCCCAAGAGTTCCATAATGTCCCATCTTGTCTCCCATGCTGCAGTACAAAGTCATCAATATGTTTTCTTCCCAGGCAATTCCAGGCAGGCAGTGAAAGACCTTAATTAGTGCCACTGGCTGGCAAGCCTTCCTTTTCAGCTGTGACTCCCATCGTGTGAAATTTCCTCTTCCAGGAGATATGCCATTTCCTCTTGGTCTTGTTGGTAAAAAATAGTCAAAAATACTTAATTACTCAGACCTTACAATGGATCTTTGCTTCACTGGAGAGGAAACATTTCTTTCAGTTTAAAAAGCTTTATTTCTAAGGGTAAAAGGTACACAGGAAGCCTACAAAGTAACAAACATGTCTAGAGTTACCATTTTCACATCCTACTTCTAGAAAGCATGGTCACACAACAAGTAGCTAACAATGGAGAATCTCCTTCTTGACCCCTAGAAAGGAAGTCACCTGATTACATTAACCAATCAACCAATCAATTAACCAAGACAAACCACTTTTCCCGGGCTTTTTCCTCATTTGCTCTGTGCCAGGTTTCCCCTCCAGGTCAGTCTAAAGACGATAGCATAGATAGGTAAACAAGTTAACCCTGTAATGACTGGAACCTGAGACCTTGCAACCCATACATTTCCAACAGGTCTTGGCATTCTAGACATTTGTCAAAACTATCTTATTCTGGAAATATTCTAGACTCTAACTCTGTTCTGGAAATATTCTGTAACTATTATTATGTCTTTCTATTATTCTTATTCTTAAATTAGGCTGGAGGAAGTTGCTCAACTGGAAGAAGAACCACTTAAACTGAAGGATGACTCCTTAGGCTGGAGCAAGGCTTCAATCTTTGCTCAGCTTCCAGTTTTCAATTTGTATTCCTAGATTATGGGCAGACTGCTGGTTTTATTGATGGTTGGGTTTATACTTTTACCTGTTATAAATTTTGTACATGCTTTTAAGTGCTATTTTATGATAGAAAAGCAGGCTATAAACATTACTAAAAATAACGTTTATACTCTCAGATAAATTGTTGAGAAGCAGCCCCCAGTCATGAATGTTGCTTTTGTATTAGGAAGTCCCCCCATTCCTTAGTAGCTACAAAAAGCACAAATGCTTGTGAGCATATCGCCGCACATTTCATCACTACCTACGATATTCACAACATTCACATACTATATCGATCAGGTTGACAGGAGGGTTTTTGGGCTAATGTTTTCACCGATACACCAGTGCAACATAAAAAGGCTACAAACTTGTTTGTTATTTGGTTGGTGCTTATGAAAGATATTATGTAGACTGTGCAAAACGCTTTGACATTGATGATGATATTGTATGAATCATGGATGGCCAACTGACATTATTTATAGGATTGCCAGGTCCTTCCAAGTCCCCAGCAGGGGACTTTGGGCGGCGTTACGGGAGGGGGAGGGGATGTCCCCAATGTGATGACATCATGCAGAAGTGACATCATCACATTGGGGACCGGCACCCCCGCTTTTTGCCAAGAGCATTTTTAAAAGAATATTATTAGTTTATGCACAGAAAGAGGAGAAGGGGAAAGGAAAAATACAGAGACATCTATATTTAAAAAGTCCAATTTAACATTCTGCATGCAAATCTTCTCATTAGAACTTCACAGCTACTATATCCATCATTCTTACTGTTCTTCAGCCAATGCAGCTGCTTCAAAACAGGCTGTTTATGTGAAGACCAAGATGTTCTGGTCAGAAGCCTGGCAGCTGCATTTTGGACAACCTGAAGTCTCTGAAGTGCCTTCAAGCAGCATATTGCTCACCCATTTCCCCACTTTCTCAAACCTCTCCCACACCAGGTAAGAATATGAAGTATGGTGCAACTCCTTCCCTTGTAGGCACTCCACCCAATCAACTTATTGAGCTGGGAGTGGCTAGAATACTCTAGCCTGGTTTTTGGAGAGGGGCCACTATTTGGTTAGGCCTTTAAAATTAGACTTAACTCACTGTCTGCTGGTCCTTTCTCTGACATTTTATTGCAAACTGTTTTGAGAACTATTTTGTGGGAAAGGTGTATGCAGATAATAAATCTGGCATGTGACAGTGGCATGTAAATAACCTACTTGTCACAGCCAATGCATATGCAGATCAGTGTGAGTGTGTATTGTTTCATATTTGTCATGTACTGATTTGATCACATGAACAGTCCTGAATGGCTGTGAATAAGAAAGAGAGAAAGAGAACAGGATGGATCCAGAGAACAAATTCTACTCCACTCATAGAATGGATCCTTCCTGCCTTCTCCTTCCTCCTGCAGTCATTTGTTCTCCCCCCAAAAGCAGCTTCTGAAGGTATTCCAAAGAAGTCAAAGAAGAAGTTGCATGGGATACATTTATTATATTCCTTTTCCCTCTTGGACTAACCATTCTGATTTTAAATTTCTTGTATATGTAAAACAGGAGTCCCCAACCTTTTTGAGACTGTGGGGTCTTTTGGAATTCTGACTCAGGAGGCAAAGCCAACAATCACAAAATGGCTGCCTCGGGAGGCAAAGCCAACTCTAATAGCAACTCTTCAACATTTCAGGCAGAAACTCTGTTTAACAGGATGCCCTTTTAATCTGGATAGGCAATCAGAAGTCCTGCTGGGCAAAAGCCCTACCTAGCCCCACCCACTTTCTGAAAGCACTTGATGGGTGCCAGGAAAGGTGTTGTTGGGTGCCACAGTGCGCACAGACATAGCGCTGGAGATCCTTGACATAAAGGTTAAACTGAACATTTACATAAATTACATAAATTATTATATCCATAATAATTGTTTATTGGAATTAACACTGATTACAATCCTACTCTGCCTTTAGAATACTTTTAGCATTATAGAGTTAGAAGAAATGTAAAAGTCCATCTAGACAAGGTCTGTGTTCCAGCACAGACAGAACTATCTATCTGGCTGTCTTCCACAGATTCATATCTAGATTGTAGATCCAAACCTCATTCATACAGAAGCAGAGAACAGGTGCACCAAATAAGGTGCTGGTAGAGGAATAACAGCAGCCTGAATAGCCCATCTTAGCCTGAGCTCATCAGAGCTTGATAGTTAAGCAGGCTTGGCCACAGTAAGTACTTAGATGGGGGATCATCAAGGAAGACTGGGGTTGCTGTGGAGAGGAATGCCATGACAACTGCCTCTGCTGCTCTCTTGCCTGAAGCGCATCACGGGTGGGGTCACCATGAGTCAATTGTGATTTGACAGCACTGCAAAGGAGACAGTCAGATGGTCCTGGAGGGGCAGATTACAGAAAAGCAGATATTCTGGTCAGACTTCTATTTAGTTGCAAATCAATGGTCCCTGCCACACGACAGGAAAAATACCATCAAAAGTGTGGCTTTTAAAAACCGCACCCACGATCCCCTGAGCCGCGGCACCATTGCTCCCCGGCACGATCAGATGCCGGGGAGGAAGAGACGATCGGGAGGGGGAGGCTGCCAAACTGCGCATGTGCAAGCATGCGCAGTCCGGGGGCCGGGGATGCGCCGGCAGAAGGACGCGCCGGCGATCCCACAGCTGGCCTTTCGAAAACAACCACCTAGGTAGGTGGTTCTTTTTTGCTGCGGTGTTTGGACTGAAGGGGCAGATCGGGAACGGACACAGCCCGCTTCCCAGATGTTGCTGTGGGATCGCGCCCGTTTGCTGCAGCCCCGATCCGTCCCTCTCCCGGCCCAAAACCTCTCGTGTGACTGGGGCCAATCTATAGCAACCAACTAATATGAATATTTGTTCAGCAAATCTTGTCGTTTTTTTAAAGTGTCCGATAAACTTAACGCATTCAGCTTTATTTTAAGGCATATGAAATATACATCTGAAACTGTAGCAACCTGGTATAAAGACTCCCACCCTAACTATTTTTGGGGAAGGGGAGGGGCTTAGGTAGATGTCCAAGATACTTATTATTTCCTGGCATTTGTATTTCCCAAGAGCAAAAAGGAAATGTTGACAGAGTGACTAAGGTAACCTGTCATTAACTGGTGGAAAACAAATCTTGAATCAGAATTTATTCAGGTTATTTATGGACCCACTGTACTGCCATGCGGTGAAATCTGCGAAAAAAGAAAGGTAGAACTGGCTCCATTTATACATTATGGGAATGGTCCCACAGTAAATCTAAAAAATGAACAGGTGGATTAACTGAGGTGGCATGAACTATGGAGAAACTTAGCGGTTGCCACAAGCAAATGTCAGCAAGTATGATTCACTAGCGATGGGGTTACCCTGTTTTAACCACTAATTGATGAGGTGCCAGCAAACACCTTGTGAATGTGACCCAGTAAACACTTCCTGGAAATTCAACAGCCACACTGTAGGTCAATTGCTGTGCAATACATAAATAATGGTCACCATGAATGTGTTTTGCTATTTACAGTCAATGATATTTTTTCCGCAAATGATAAATCTGGTCATTCCAGTCAACGGTATCTTTGTTACTCAGCAACCAGAGTCCAAAATGAAGTAAGCATAGTCATGTAACGCAGTGTAATAAAACGCCCTAAATATAATGCTGTTAATCATATATAGAAACCGGGCTTCAGACCTTTTGGCTGGAAAATGCCTTTTCAGCAGCATTATAGTGTGGTTTTTGTTAACTAAAACGTCGTTGTTCTCTAAACCGAGAACGGGGACTAGTGTTGCCATTTTGAAAACTGTGTTATTGAATGGCTTTGTACGGAAAAACACAGACAAAGGTTACATGAAAAAGTCTTTTACAAGGAAGGTTCAGAGGGAAAAGGCAAAATGGCTACTAATCAGGGCTTTTTTTTCCCCCTGGGGAAACATGCCAGAATGGAGTTCCAAAACCTCTTCAACAAAATTATTTTAATTTTTCTAAAGTCCATGAGTTTTCAGTATACTGAATGATAACTTCATTTCCCTCTTGAGAGTTCCAGCACCTCTTTTTCAAAAACAAAAACCCCAACCCCGCTACTAGTACTGTATATAGAATTGCTATTAGTTTCTGAGATAAATCTTTGGGAAAGTAAAAAGATAAAGTCAAATATTCAGCAAGAGGCATAAGTAGAACACAAAGTTCAAGATCAGGATAGCAAGAGACACATAACTAGATTAGAGGACACACAATTTCAATTATTCATTAATTTTATTCTTCACCTTTTAGCCCCAATAAAGCTTCTAGCCAGGGGTCATTTCGTAGAAAAAGAGCTAGGGGGACTCATTAGCATAACTCATTAGCATATGCCACACCCCCTGACATCACCGGAAGTGTGTCCTCCCCACAGCCGGCGGCGACCTCCAGCGGGCACCAGCAGGGAGCTCCAGGCCCCGCCCTCCCGCACCTCACCCGGGGGGATGGTGTCCCCCCGCGTCCCCCCCCAAATGACCCCTGCTTCTAGCAATACACATGTACCTTCTTTGTAAATAAGAGTATCTGCAGGTTGCTAGGCACTCTAGGTCAGCCATCAGAGAGGCTAAAGCTCACAGTGAGCTAAAGCTGGCCATGTGAGGAGTTAATGCAAGATAAAAGAGGTAATTGGTCCATTGTTGGGTAAAAATGGAGAAATTCTGACAGAGAAAAAACAGAAAGGCTCAATGCCTATTTTGCCTCAGTTTTTCCTCTGGACAAGAAAACAGGTTAATCTAGGGATGGTAGTAGGCAAGTCACAGCATCTGGGCTGCCGGTTGACATGGACAGAGAGGTAGCTGAGAAACACCTGGCTGCACTGAATGAGTACAAATCCCCAGGGCCAGATGGTATGCGCCCAAGAGTGCTCAAAGAACTTTCTAGAGAGCTTGCAGAGCCTTTGTCCATCATCTTCCAGATCTCTTGGAGGACAGGAGAAGTGCCACAAGACTGGAGGAGGGCAGATGTTATCCCAATTTTCAAAAAAGGGAGGAGGGATGACCCAGGAAACTACAAGCCAGTCAGTCTGACCTCTGTCCCAGGTAAGATACTGGAGCAGATTTTAAAGGGATTGTTCTGTGAGCATCTAAAGAACAACTTGGTGATCCAGGGAAGTTAGCACAGATTTGTCCCCAACAGGTCCTGCCAGACCAACCTCATTTCCTTCTTTGATTGAGTGACAAGCTTACTGGATCGAGGAATGCTGTTGATGTTGTTTACCTGGATTTCAGTAAAGCTTTTGACAGGGTTCCCCATGATGTTCTGATGGGTAAACTAAAGGACTGTGGACTGGACTGTTAGGTGGATAGGGAAGTGGTTGGAGAACTGCACTCAGAGAGTAGTTGTCAATGGCATTTCATCTGAATGGAGGGAGGTATCTAATGGGGGTAACAGGGCTTGGTTCTGGGCCCAGTGCTTTTCAGTATTTTTATAAATGATCTGGATGAGGGTGTGGAGGGGCTACTAATTAATTTTGCAGATGGCATTAAATTGGGAGGAGCAGCGAACAGACCAGAAGATAGAGATAGAATTCAATGAGATCTGAACATGCTGTGATTCGATGATTCCATGAGTGTCCATCAGGTATCACAATCTGGTCAGTTGTATTGGAAACTGAATTAATGTGCTAAAACCAGAGGGCTGAAGACCAGAAGTTGGGGCTCAAAAATCCAGATGTGAGACAGCTGAGTTCTGAAGGTATGGTCACATACTAAACTTGCCTCTTTCAGATTTATTTTCTTGGCCCTTCACCTTTATCCAACAAGCACATGACTATTCAGCCTCGGTTAGACACGCATAAAGCTTCACTAGTAGAATGCCTGTTATGTACAATCCCATTGAAAAATAGGAAAGGCAGAAAACTGCCAGTGGTGCCTGGAGTTCTCCCACAATTACAACTGACCTTGAGACTATACAGATCAGTTCCCCTCGGGGAAAAAGCAGCTGAGCTCCCTCTCCACCCCGAACTTTTCCCTTCCCAGCTCCATGCCCCTGGCTCTGCCCCTAAATCTTACAGAATTTCCAAGCCCAGAGCTGGTGATTCTGGTTATGGGTCTTGTTACACAGTCATACATTACCCTGAAGAACAAGGTAGTTTAACAAGTAATGCTAACATCAGGGCCGGCTCGCCCGCTAGGCGAACTAGGCATTCACGTAGAGCGCGAGCTGGCCGTTAGGGCACGGGAGGAGAGACAGGGGCGGCCGCCGACGCCTGGCCAGCAGCTGGGAGGAGCTCTGCCCGGCTGCAGGAGGAGGACACGCGGTGGCGGCATGGGCAGGGAGCAGCGCTTTCCTCCTCCCGCCCCCACCCAGCCTTCTTTCTCAGCATCTCCTGGGGGGCGGAGGGTGGGAGTTTAAAAGGTGGCGGCGAGTGGAGGAAAGTGCCGTGCCTTGCACACGCCGCTGCCGCGCATCCCCCTCCGGCCCATGAGGGCTCCGTCGGGCCCGTGCCCATAATGGACTGGGAGCTCGCCACACCTGGGCGCCCAGCTGGGAGGAGAAGGGGCTGTGGGCAGGGCACAGCACTTTCCTCCCCCCACCACCGCCGCCTGCTTTCTCGGCCTCTCCTGCCAGCTGGGAGGGCCAGCCGGCGGGCAGGGCCCCTTCTCTCCTGCCCGGCAGGGGGGGGGGGGGGAGAGGGCTGGAGAAGGCCGGAGGGAATCCCCGCCGTGGGGCTGGGCTCCAGCGCTCCACCTCCTTCTCCTCCTCCTCGAAGGCTTAAAGGGCCAGGTGAGCACCACGCCTGGCTTCCCGGTCAGCTGAGAGCGGAGCGTTGCGCGGCAGGAGGTGGAGCGGCTGGTGCGCGTGGGAGGCGTTTCTGCTTCTAGTGGTAGGTGCCGTAGTGGGGGTCCCCCGGGAGCGAGTTGTTTGCCCAGGCAGGAAGCGGCTCCGGGGAGGAGGAGAGCCCTTGCCTTTCTCGTCCTCTCCTGCACAGCTGCGACGGGGGAGGAGGAGGAGGGGCACGCCGGACGGGCAGACCCAGACCCCCACACACATCGCCTGCCACGGAGAAAGGACGCCCAGAGCGCGTCTCCAGGCCCTGCCGGGAGGTTGGCATCTGCGCTCGCCTAGAGCGCAGGACAACCTCGAGCCGGCCCTGGCTAACATGCCACACAATCCCATTGTGACAGAGCTGAACAAGGGTGAAATTCTGCAGTGGGGTATGTGGGCACAAGCAGAAACTAGAGATTGTCCATTCTTAATCATCATAACTATTCTAGAGTATTTAAAAGATCACCTATTTACATGCAAGTCTACACATCAATTAAGATCAGAGTCTCTGTTCTGTGTACTTTACTGAAGTAAGACAGGTGGCAACCAGACCTCTTCCGTTAGGGCACCTCAGTTGTGGAATCCGTTCTCACAGTGATTTCCAGGGGATCCAGTTTGCCAACTGAAAATAGAAATGTGTGGCATTTTTGCAGAGTCTTTAAGAACAACAACAATCTAAAAAGGCTGTGATACAAGATATGAAACTATTCATTTAGACATTGAAGGAATGTTTAACTGTGCAATCCTAAACAGAGTTATGCTTGTGTAAATCCATTGACATCATTTGGGTTTAAAAAGGAGTAATGCTTTAGGATTTCACTAGCAATTTTCCACCATGAAAACACTAGAGGGCACTGTCTGGTTTTAATAGTGTTTTTAAAGACCAATAAACCACTTTTCAAATTGATAAGCATCTAAATGCTGCGCAGCAACAAAACTGTAAAAGATTAAAACAAGCTAAGCTGTGTGCATATTTAGCCTTTTTGGTTACATAATGTTGTCCTGGTTTTATTAAATGGAATGCAACTTTATTTTATTAAGTTTTAGTTTTAGATACATTTAGAATGAGCTTTTCCTGAAAGTTATAACAACCTGTTCTTTAAATGTTGCAGTGTTGCAAGACTTTGGTACATTTTGAAATCTTGTCCTTTTTCTTGTTTAACCTATCCAAACATATTAGAATTTATGTTATGACTGAGAGCTCATAGTGGAACAAAATTAGTCATTCTGTATAATTTTTTGTCAGGGGTTCTCAAATGGCATGGTCAGCACACTCCCAAGCATATTTGCCCAGAAGTAAGCCCGATGAATAGTGTTGCCAGCAGGCCCAGAGAAAAATGTCCTGTCCCTATTAACAGAGGCCTTATTTGTGGAAATGGGCAACTTAAACTTTTCATGGCATGGGGGTAAATAACGTCACCTGGTAAATAACATCCAATTAGGCCTCTCGTAAAGGGACAGGACATATTTTTCTCTAGGCAGTTGGCAACCCTACCGACACATGCCAACTCGAAAGGGGAAAAGATGTCCTGTCCCTTTAAAAGAAATTAATTAGTGGAAAAAGGCAGCTGAAGAGTTTCATGGCATGAAGTTAAATAACATCACCTGGTAATGCCTTGTTGAGCAATCTGATAAGAAAAGGGAAGCCATTTTAAAAAGTAGACAGCCCTATTGTTGCAATCCTATGCACATCCAAAATGAATCCCATTGCATTCAGTAAGGCTTACTTCTGAGTAAGCATGCAAAAGATTTGGCTCCATGTTTGGCACACTTGCTCCAAAGTAAACTCTATTCAACTCATGGGATTTCTAGCTCCAAATAACTATAAACTACTTCATCTAATATATCACCCGGACACATTCAGATTCTGTTCAAGAAAGCTTAGAGGGGCCATATTTGCTTTTCACAAAATATTGTACAGGTATTTATTAATCAAAACATTTCTACCTCCCTTTTGCTCATGGTGGTTGGCTGCTCTCCCATCCCAGCTCAAGCCATGACAGAAATTCATTTTTCTCTCACTCTCTGTTATCTTTGGGGAAAGTTAAGGGAGAACCAAATAAAATATGTAGATACTGTTCAGAACCTATCCCATGCAGACATACTAAAAAATATCAATACATAGATGGAGACGTGGGATCATGCAAGGGCCCCAACTGACATGTTCATTCCAAGGTGTGAACAGAATGCTATGCCTACAAGTGCACATATAGGGTCTCTTTGGCCCCATTCACAAGGTGAATCTGCCACGGGAGAGCCACGGGTGGTGGGCGGATTATCTGTGCACGATCACACCCCAACATTTGGGAAGTGGAGTGCACCTGTGGCCAACCCGTGGCTTATCGCTGAAAATGCGTGATAAAAAAGTAGTACCTCCAAAGTACTGGCAAACGGTTTGCCACGGGACGCCTCCGGATACCTGCGGTGTGATCGCACTGGCGTGCGGCTTTGGCCTCTGGCCCCTCATTTACGAGCCGGCTCCAAGGGAAGGACCCGTGGTGTGCCGCTGGCACATCTGATGATATAATCGCGTATCAAACTGCGCCGGGGCAATTTGCCACGCCTCCACCCTGCAATATCTGGCCCGTGTGACCAGGCCCTTTGTAAAGTTTCTTTTATTTGTTTATTTATATATTTTGCCCTGACCCAAATGGCCCAGGTTTGCTTGATCTCATCAGGTCTCAGAATCTAAGCAGGGTCATCCCTGGTTAGTACTTGGATGGGGGACCACCAAGGAAATCCAGGGCTACATAGAGGCAGGGCTATTTTTGGGCAGGAACGCACAGGAACCTCTGTATGCATGGCTACAGAGGGAAGGCCTGGAGAGCAAGCCCCCCCCCGGCGACTCTGAGGTGGGTGGGCCAGGGGGAGCCCTGGAAGGATCAGGGAGGCATTTGAATGCCTCCCCGTGCCTTCCCTGGCCTGTCCAAGGGCTGGCTTTCCTGGGCTCCCCAGCGCTGCGGGGCTTCCAGGCAAGCCAAGGGAAGGCATGGGGGTGTGGCCTGATATGCTAATGAGTTTCTACTGTTGGGTGTGACCTGTTATGCTAATGAGTTCCTGCTGGGCTTTTTCTACAAAAAAAGCCCTGCTGATAGAGGCAATCTCTGGCTTCTGTAGACTCCACCACAAAATACCCAGGAATTTTCCAACCTGGAGCTGGCAACCCTAGTCAGGATTGGCCCCAATGAGTTCCCCACAAAAGCCAAAGTAGGCCTGGAAAGGGTCTCCTGCCCCTACCTTTTTACTGACAGAACCAAGCTTGGTTGCCTAGCAACAGCCACTAAGGGGAAAGTGAGCCCCATAGCTGGAAGAGAAGAGAATGGTTTGACAGCTGGTGGCTCACCTCAGTAGACAGCCAGCCATGGAGGAGCCAAGCAGGAGAAGCGGCAGCAGTAGAAGCCTCTTCCTGAGCAAGGAACAGCTGTTTCTGTAGCCAGCCAGATGCAAAAGAGCAAAACTGTAGCAGTAGAAATGTCTTCGTCAGGAGAGATAACCGTTTTGGCAGTTTATTCTGAGGAGCAGACCCAGCACCCAGCTAATGGAATGTGAGTACTCTTGAATGGTGATGGAGCACACACCACAGCCAATGAAAGAGCCAGAAAATGCCAATACGGTAGGGTATGTTTGTATGTATGCGTGTGTGTGTATTGTTGTTATTGTTGTTATTATTATTGTTGTTATTATTGTTGTTATTATTACTACTACTACTACTACTACAATGGAAAGTCTAATGCAGGGGTGTCGAACTCATTTGTTATGAGGGCTGGATTTTACATAAATGAGACCTTGTTGGGCCGGGCCATGTGTGTCATAAAATGTAATGCCAGGTAGCAGAAATATACACTTTATAAAGAACACAAAGGGTTTTTTTACTTAAAATAAAAACATGCTTAAAACATTAGCACTCTTGCAATATTTTGTTTATTTAACAGTGTCTGATAACTGACACCTCTTGCTCTGAATTATTGCATTAAAATGTCTGTGCTGTTGCAATCTTTCTTTTCTTTTCTTTTTTTTTTGCAGTCTTGAGTATGCTGTTCAGGTGTGTATCTGTAAGCTGCAAACCTACGATGACGCAGCAGAAGCAGATCTGGAAGAAGAAGAAGACAGCCTGTTCTACTGCGGGCCTGATAGAAGCCATCTGGGGGCCTGATATGGCCCCCGGGCGACATGTTTGACACCCCTGGTCTAATGAGATTTCCAATAGAGAATTCAAGCAACTATTCTGCATTCCCTATTTACATGTTTACACACATGCAATTCTTGCAGAGAGAATGTTCTGTTCCAGTAGGAAGGAGAGGGTGCAGAAAGGAGAACCAGCTATTTGTGTCCCTTAGTTAAACAAACAAACAAGGATTCTTTGAAAGCTGGAAATAATGTTCCACTTGTCTGTATATATCTGTCATAAATTCTTGGACTATGTAATTTGTCCATGCTGTTTAGTCTTGCTCAGTTTATTCTAACAGGAAGTAACAAATGTTGTAATTGAAGAGTAATGGTTTACACATAAGAAGACTTTGTGTCAATTAGAACTCATGGAAGGCAAACATTATTTCCCACAAGAAAAGCCAATAATGTAGAAAACAAGTTTCCTGGTAAAGCTGTACCCAATGAACAATTCAGCCCTTTGTGAATATCCTGTTTTTATTAGGAATGTTCTTCAAAGGCTTTCTTTCTCTGGTGAATCAAAACTACAAGAAAAACAAAGGACATGTCTGCATGCCCCACTCCCTTTGCAGGCCATAGATATGTTGATCTGCAGCCAGAAAAAAATCCAGGATGTGTTCCTCACATTTGAAACATGTACAGTGGAGTTCTAAGAGTTACGCCCTTCTAAATCCATTGCCTTGAATGGACATAGAAGGATGTGACCCTGTTTAAGACTGGACTATTAATCTACAGAAGTCACATATGTGCAGACCTCACTCATATCTTGTAAAACAGACCACAGAACTGTAAGGTCAGTCTAGAGGAAGAGTTTGTATTGTGCAAAGATGCACAAAATCCTACCTAATCGGGCTGTTAATTTCCAGCACTGTTTCCTTAATTTCTTGGATTGTGTTAAAACATAAAATTAAAGGCATCACAGACATATATCTCCTTAAATATAATTGTGTTTTGGTGGTGGCACTTTGTGAACATTGCACATGCTCCCAAATCAGTTGGCTCTGTGATGTGTCACTCAGACACTGTCCCTATCCACTGGCTGCATTGCCTGAGTCTCACCTCCAATATTCTAAACAGTTTGCTGTTCCTCTCCCCTCAATAGCCAGTCAAAACACAGAGGTCATTTGCATATGCAGCCCGATTGGCCTTTGCCTCTAACATTCTAAACAGTTTGCTGTTGCTGTTGGGAGTCATTGAATATGTCCTGAGGTAAAATACATATCCCAATCTTCCCTTAAACGGTCACTGGAGTTGCCAATCTTCCTTTTTTTATATATAAGTTTTATTTATCAGTTTTCACTACATACCAAAAATAAAAATAAACATAGTACATAAGAGTACATAAGACAACAGTTTTGGAGTTTAAACTAAGCATTTTTTCCAATCCATTTGTTAACTTTATGCCATCTTTTTTGAAGCACATGTTCTTCTTTCCCTGATAGTATCATATTTAATTTATCAATTTCCATTAATTCACAAATTTTTATAATTAACTCTTCTCTACTGGGTAATACATCCGTTTTCCAACATTTTATAACAAGAATTCTCGACAGAATAAGTATATATAATATGATACATAGATCATCACATTTAATTCCATCTGGAAATATGTTAAGTAGGTAAGATTCTGGGGCAAGTTGTAGGTCTATCTCAGTTATCTCTAATATTAATTGTTTTATACTTTTCCAAAATTTAGCATTTTTTTCACACCACCACCATATGTGGTAAAATGTTCCTATTTTGTTTTTGCACGTCCAACAATCTCCTGATACATTTTTGTAACATTTCGCTAGTTTGTCAGGC
>NW_015163117.1:395235-422284 GCF_001447785.1 Gekko japonicus | reverse complement strand
ACCCCAAACCCTGCCCTCCCCAGGCTCTACCCCTCAGATCTACAGGTCTGGCCCTCCCCTTAGTATTGCCAGCCTCCAGGCAGCACCTGGAGATCTCCAAGATCAGTTATCCTGGAGAAAATGGCTGCTTTGGGCAATGGACCCTATGGCATTATACCCTGCTGAGGTCCCTCCACACCCCAAACCCTGCCCTCCCCAGGCTCTACCCCTCAAATCTACAGGTATTTCTCAACCCAGAGTTGGCAACCCTGTAACTGGTTATGGAACTGCTTTCCAGACCCTTGGAACCCAGAAGACATGGCATAGGAGGAGGTACTTTTCTACCTTAGCTGCCACTACATAACCCCAAATCAACATAAGTCAGGGGTGGAGGGAACCATACCAGGAGGCTGTCCTCCCATACTACCCACTTGGGGCAGCAAAATGACATGAGACAGCCCTGCCTTATAGCTAAGCAGAAGGAAATAAACATGGCTCGCCTCCCTCTATTTTCCCCTTCCCTGTGCCACCCCACGAGCCATAGCTCATCTGGAGCTTCCTCCTAGAACTCGTTGTATTTCTTTCCACAATGGGCCTTACTCCTAGTGTATTAATATTCCCAAAGTGGATATACTCATATCTTCTGCATGTTCTGTGGTGATGGATGGAAGGGTATGTAAAATGATTTTGTGAGAAGATATGCCCCAATCCAGCCAGAGAGATCCATGTGCATAAACCAGCTTCTGCACACACAGCTGATACAAACATAGATGTACATCAGGACACCCATTTGTATCTACAGCACAAAACTGCACCTCATCTTTGACATATTGCCTTTGGCACACCCTCCTTCTTGAGGCTCACCTGGCACCTACTTTCCTTTCCTTTAGGTGCCAGGTCAATACATTCCCCTTTACCAAGGCTTTGAACGAAGGGGTGTCAACTTTTTTTGGCTGCTCCTTGCCTGAGGACTATTTTCTCAGCATTATTTAGACTGCTTTGTTTGTTTTATATTACTTTATGGCCTGACTCGCTTTTATTAGCTGTCTTTATTGGCCTGATTTTATTGTTTTGGTGTTAATGATTTATTTTATTAGCTTGGTTTGTTTATTGATTTTTTTTACTGGCATAATTTGTTTTTATTGACTTGGTTTTAGTGTCTTGCTTGCTTGGTTTTGTTTTATTATTTTAGTTCTGAGCTGCCTAGAGCGGATCTGGAGAGGCAGCATACATAGTTTTTTAAATAAATAAATCACAGTTTATCCAGTGATCCCTGCAATGGCTAGATGTGTCTTTCAATAAAGATGTATATGCATTCTATTGACTAACATGAATTTTCTGTTATTCAGTTAGGGCCATTATGTTTTCAAAAATTCAAAGAAAAAGACGCTTCAGTAAGCACCATTCCATTACTCCCGCTTTGTCTTACAGAGAGATATATTCATGGAATGTTGGCAAAGTCAATTGATTTTTCAGACTTTGGTTCAGTCCGCTAATTGGGCTAACTGCTTTCACTGGTCTGCTGACCTCTGGCAGTTGCTGTTCCTCCCAGGAACCACTATCCATGCTCTTCAGCTTCAACATTTCATTTGGAAGCATGCCTAGCATCAGGGTGTCTGAGCCTGCCATTGGGTACAGCCAAGGAAGAGAATGTTGGAAGGAAGGTCTATCATGCATAGGTAAAGAAGATGATAAGAACATCCTGAAGGGGGCAGCAGAGAGGACAACTAGTTAGCATAGTGAGGTTAGGGGCTTCCTGCTATTTTCAAATAGTCTCCTTCCTGTCTCCTGATTGGCTCAGTTGGGTTTTTTCCTGCTTCTGCTGAGATCAGTTAGTTACTGACTCTCTCCCAGCTAGTTAGACAGTTCGACTTCTCTTTCTCTCTCCTCTTTCCTACAAAGTTTGTTCTCTTCTTAATAAACTGACTTTATTCTTTAACCAGCTTGTGCTCCACTTTACTGGATATCTACACTCTGCCAACAGAGAATAGGGATGCACAACATTGGCCAGGGCAACTGGCAGCTGGTATGAAATGTCTGGCTCCTTGTAGCAGGCATACTATTGATTTTATAAAAACATTTATACCCCACTTTTCCTTGTGTTTCAAGGTAAGTTACAATAATAGTTTAAAACATTTTCAGTTTTAAACCAAAAGTAAAAGAACAAACCCCAAATCTCTGCCCCACTTTCCTTGTTAAAAGATGCCTGCCAATATAGATTCCCCCCAAAAGCCCTGGCAAACAGGCAGGCATTGCAGCACTTCCTGAAGATCTCCATGGAGGGGGCCCCCTTACCTCTTCAGGGAGCCCATTACACAAATCACAAGCCATGGTGGGAAAGGCCTGGGCTCTGGTTGATGCCAGGTGGGCCACCCTGAGTGGTGCAATAGCCAACAGATGGCTGCAACATATGGAAAGAGACAGTCCTTCAGATAAGAATGTAAGAACATAAGAAGAGCCCTGTTGGATCAGACCAGTGGTCCATCTAGTCCAGCATCCTGTCTCGCACAGCAGCCAACCAGTTCCTCTGGATGGCCAACAACAGGGCATAGACGCTGAGGCTTTCCCTGAAGTTGCCTCTTGGTTTTGGGATTCAGAGGTTTAGTGCCTCTGAATGTGGAGGTCCCCCTCAGTCATCATGGCTAATAGCCACTGATAGACCTATCCTCCATGAATCTATCTAATCCCCCTTTAAAGCTGCTTATTCCTGCGGCCATCACTACATCCTCTGGAAGCGAATCCCACATTTTAATCATCCTCTGTGTAAACAAGTATTTCCTTTTGTCCATCCTGAACCTACTGCCCATCAGCTTCAAGTTCTAGTATTTTGGGAGAGGGAGAAAAAGTTCTCTCTGTCAACTCTTTCCACCCATTCATAATTTTTTAAAAAACCCAGCCTTAGTCATCCCTTTTCTAAACTGAAAAGCCCCAGGCTCTTCAGCCTTTCAGAAGGTGCTTGAAAAGTACGCAGATGGAGAGTGATTTCAGCAAAGCGTACTTTATTCAGTCAGGAACAAGACACTTTGGCCGGCTCGCAGGCCAGCTTATATTCCCCCAGAAACCGCCACCCAAAACACACACCCCCATTTCCCAATAGGTTATTTACAGTGGCCGAGAGTTCCATTGGCTTCTTGGCCAGGAACCTAGCTCCCAGATTGGAGTGGGCTAGGAGCCTCAAAGTCCATTGTCTCTAGGAGCGATGCTCATGGTTGTCCCTGGACATGTCTGGACTTGTCCGGACTTGATACACTACACTGCTCCAACCCCCTAATCATCTTGGTTGCCCTCCTCTTGGCTTGGCTTCCTGCCTTGGTATGATCGATGCAGCAATACATTCTGTATGCAGTGTTTGGTTCAAGTTGCCACAAAAGCAAGGAAAGGAGAAATTTTTACCACCACCTTATTTTTTGTAAAGTATTTCTTAGACAAGCTGAAAATATTTGCATTGAACTTGGTCCCAGGTCCTGAAAAAAAAAAAAGGTTGCTGAGGCTAGGCTGTCCCTCTTTCTCCAGGGCCGAAACACATGGGGTGGTAGCCAATGCTCCCTCTAAGCTGCGGAGTCTTATGAGCCAAATTTCTACTTTGTGAGCTACTGGCATGAAAGTTGTGAGCAAGTGACTTGGCTACTGCATAAATTAGTTTGGTCTGGAGCCCTCCTTCCTGAGCTGAGACAAAAATGTGTGAGCCGGAGGTTAAAAAACTGTGAGCTAGCTCACACTGACTCAGCTTAGAGGGAACATTATACATCCAAGGACCCAGGTTCCCCTGGTCTGGGATAAAAGTGCATTACAATGAAATTATCTCTATTCCACAAATAAAATACATTTTTGTGACTCATGAGATCGGATATCATCAAGCAGGGGAACTTGTTGCATGTTTGTGCTGGGCCCAGAGAAATGATGCTGAGGCTCTGCCTACAACTGCTAAAACTTACTGGGCTCCATTCTTGGACCAGCCAAAGGTTGTAGGCTCTACCCGGGCTCCATGCTTAGATATGCTCTGCACTTTGCATCTGATCCACTCCAGCCTCTTTACCACAATTTTAGATTTCTTGAGCTGGCAACCATAATTCCTGGTCTGAATTGTGTATAAATATTGAGGCCATTCACCTGGCTCAGAAAAGCAGCTTACTAAGGTCTGTGCAGCTGTATAAGGCCATCTCAAATCTTTACAAACCTTCACCATTAGACTAAGACTGAGCTCAAGTATTACAGTCAGCAAACAGAAATCATGAGCCACATGCATGCACTTCCAGTAGCTCTGTGTCTTGAAAATTTGAGGACACTTTTTTTTACTGAACAAACATTATTGTTCACCTCAGAGGTTATTCAGTGTTAAGAGATGGATGTTAGGGTTTAACAGTTTATGGCACTTCCACCTTTTCATGATAATTTAGTGTCAGTTTGCATACTGTACCTCGTGCAGTGTTTAACCATTTTATAACTGCCTAGAATTATGCCTTGAAGGATTGTCTCCTTCCATACTGTCTAGCCCATCAGTTAAGATCTGCCTCACCAGAGGTCATTTCGGGGGGGATCGCAGGGGATCGCAGTTCCCCCGGGTGAGGTACGGGGGGGCACATGATGAAGCCCCGCCCCCTGCTTCCGGCTGCCCCGCTTCCGGCCCTCATTCAGCCAGGAGGAGGCAGGAGAAGAGGGAGGCTTCCTCCCTGCCTCTCCCCACCCCTGCCTGCCTGGGGCCAGGGAGGGCCTTCGCAGGGCTTCCTTGCACTCCCGCCGGCCTTGCAGGTCCACCACCGGGCCCCTCATGGGCCTTATGACACACTTCCGGTGATGTCAGGGGGTGTGGTCTTATGACACACTTCTGGTGATGTCAGGGGGTGTGGCATATGTTAATGAGTTATGCTAATGAGTTCCCCTAGCTCTTTTTCTACGAAACGACCCCTGTGCCTCACAAGCTCTGGACTCAGTGCCTTCACCTTCAGAAATGAGGCAAATGGCAACCTGAGACAGGGCTTTTTCAGTAGTGGCACCTCACTTGAGGCTTGCCTTGAGTCAGTGTTGCTTTTCTCAGGTGCTAGGTCAAAACATTTCTGTTCACCTAAGCTTTTAATCAAGAGGTTAACATTTTAATACCTTTTTTAGTGACCTTTTAGTTTGGAAACTATTATTTTAAACTTCTCAGTGCCCTGTATTTTTATGCTGTACTTCAGAGGTGTCAAACTCATTTGTTACAAGGGCTGGATCTGACATAAATGTCACTTTGTCAGGCCAGGCCATGTGTGCCATAAAACATAATGCCAAGTACCAGAGATATGGACTGTATAAAGGAAAGTAGCTTTTAAGCTCCAAGTTTTTGTATCCTCACTGCAAGGCCCCATGGGCTGGGATGGGGGTGCAAAGGAAAACCCAGATGGGCAGACTGGAGAGCCAGTAGTGCAGCACTGGGCGACACTGCCACGTGGTTTGACTGTTGCAGATGAGGTTGTTCCGGCATGCTGAAGCCACAATCGGAGTGGCTCTGCCCCCTCTCCCCACACAGTCTCCTGTTCCCTCCCTTGCAATAGGTGCTTGTGGGCCACATAAGAGCCCTGGACGGGCCAGTTCCGGCCCCCGGGCCTTATGTTTGACACCCCTGCTCTATGTTTTTATGTTGTGGCTGGGTTTTTAATGCTGTATTTTAAGTAATAACTTTTAATGCATCGTTTTTATTATTTTTAAGCCACCTTGAACATGTTTCCTGGGGAGGTGGCATAAAAAATAATTGCAATAAACAAGCTTTTCTAAAGTCATGAGATAATGATATTTTTTACTTAATGGCAAACTGGAGTGAAATATAGTTGAAAGATTAAAGGTATGCAGAGTTTTATTCATCTAACCATTCAGTAGACAACCCCCCCCACACACACACACAAAGAACCATCACCCATAATGAAATTCGGTGTTATAAGGAACTCCCCAGCCTAAGGCTCATGGACCTCTCAACCCCCTGCTTAAACAGAGTGCTGTAAGTGATACATAGGCCTTCTTTTAACCATCTGCTCAGATATAATTTTCATCCTCTGAGGCTTGCTCCATAGGAAGTAATCTCTACCTCCAGTAAATTATCTGGGAAATTGATTAAATACCACCCAGTTCACTTCAGCTATCAATCATTTTCAGTACTTTTTTATTGCCCTGCACACTACAAAGCAAGAGATTATCCTTTGAACAACCCCAGTTCTGTATGTCAGTAGCATTACCATGTGCAGTGGTATCCTTTTTGTGATCCAAATCAAGAATCAAGTACCAACTTGAGATCTATGACTTCAGGGTGGATCAGAGATCAGTCCTTGCCCTAAGGGGTGCTTTTCTATAAGAAGAAGTGGTTTCTGTGGCCACATCTGGGTTTCCAATTCCTTTGTAGCTTACTTTAAATGTTACATCACATGCTTACTTTCTTCATTGAGTCAAATAATATACATTTAAACAAAGAACTGGGTCTTATCCCCCTTTCTGGTTATTCATCTTCTTGTTTTCACAACTGCAACAAATGTATTGTAAAAAGAAAATATTCTGAGTGTTATAGTGATCAGTGTATTACAGCATGGGTACTGATGGATATACCAAATACGTTAAATATAAAAATGACTTCCAGATATCATAACAGCAAGGACTTGCTTTGAAGCTGGGGTAACAAGTTCATATTTATGTACTGCAAATCAAAAGTTGAAAAGAAGTGTTGAACAAAATTGCAAGTTAATAATTGAAACTTGTGTGACTTTTTTGCAAGTTATCTCCAAATATTTTGATATTATTGAATTCATTTGGACACTGTTATATTATACTGATAAAAGATTACTGGTCACAATTTCCACCTAAGGTTCTCCATACCGTGTGCTATTAAGCCCATACAATATAATCCATGAGCAGGAAATATGAGAACTATAATAACGACAAATAGTAATGAAAGGAGTGTGATTCACACACACTGTATAAGCAGGAGCATGTGCATTTAAGCCAATTATGTCCAATTAGGAAGACAATTTGAAAAATAAATAAGTTACACATACTTTTAACTATCCATGTGGTTCATTTTAAACTTGACTCAATTCATTGGGATTTATGAATTAAGCGGCATCTTTGCAGAGGAGAACGGAAATGATACTGTTTTATTATGTTATAACTGTGGTTGCATGTAAATGATTTTGTTGGTGACTAACTGGCTGATTTATAATTTCGGATTCTCAGGACTTCTGCATACTGTTTTGCAGTTATTGTATGTTTCGATATGTTATACTTGATCTTAATAAAGGCTTTAAAATGGAAAAAAACCACCCTATCCACGTGGTTTCTCTAGAAGCAGATTACTAAACTGTATAACTACTATTCTTACTTTTTTAAAAAAATCAATTATTGGAGAAAGAGATGGCCTGACTTGGAAGAAATGTGCACTCTGCGTGTTCATCAGAAGCACTTCATCAATCTCGAGGAAGGTTTCAAGTGGGAAGCCACAGGGCTCTGTCCTGAGCCTGGTACTCTTCAACATTTTTGTAATCAATTACTTGGATGATGAAGGAGTGGAGGAAATCTATATCAGATTTGCAGGTGACATAAAATTGGGAGGGATAGCTAACACCTTAGAGGAGAGAGCTAAAATTAAAAATAAGCTCAATAATGAGCTTGGAAAGCTGTATTGAAAATAACAAAATGAAATTCAGCAGACAAAGGTGAAAGGTGAATAATCTACAGGTACAAAATGGGGAATACCTGGCTTGGCAGTTATTGTTGTTGTTCAGTCGCACAGTCGAGTCCAACTCTTTGCGACCCCATGGACCACATCACGCGATGCCCTCCTGTCTTCCATCTTGCTCCGGAGTTTGCTTAATTTCATGTTCGTTGCATCGATAGCACTGTCTAACCATCTCATCCTTTGCCATCCCCTTCTTCTTTTCCCTTCAATCTTTCCCAGTATCAGGGGCTTCTCCCCCCCCCCGGAATCCTTTTATTTTTTTAAAGACAAACACAACACAAAAGAAAACATACATACATATAATGGGGGATTTCATTACATCATTTACATCCTTAATTACATCTATATAGGTACCTCATACAATGTTCAGTTAATTAATTTCTATGTTTCAGGGTCTTCTCCAGTGAGTGCTCCCTTCTCATTTGGTGGCCAAAGTATTTAAGCTTGAGCTTCAGTATCTGGTCTTCCAGGGAACAGTCAGGGCTGATTTCTTTTATGATTGACTAATTTGATCTCCTTGCAGTCCAAGGGACTCTCGAGAGTCTTCTCCAGCACCATAGTTCAAAAGAATCTATTATTCAGTGCTCGGCCTTCCTTATAGTCCAACTCTCGCAGCCATAATGTCGGCTGACGCCACCATGGCTTGGATTGTATTTTCCCCGCCGCTTTCATCCCAGCTCCACCCTCCTTCTCCCCCTCCCTCCTCCTGGTATGCGCTCCTGTTTTTTCCCCATTATCTCTCCTGTGGCCTTGGAGCGGTGCTCGGCCATGCCACTTTTCCCTGCTGATAGTGAGGGCCATTGTCTTTTGAGCGTGCTTGCTTGCCCCTGCTTATTGGTCTACGCCCATCAGTGGGACCTGTATGAACAGGGTATAATACTCTGTATTCCCGCTTAATCCCCCATTCCTGACACAAAGTGTGTCGTATGATGACTTGAGTACCTCTACCAATAAACTGCACCTCTCTTAAGGACCGTTGTACAGTGTGATTGACTTGGGACTCTGACACATACATTACTATGGGGAATACCATTGCTTTGACCATACAGACTTTTGTTGGTAGGGTGATGGCTCTACTTTTTAATATGCTGTCTAGGTTTGCCATTGTTTTCTTCCCAAGGAGCAGGAGTCTTTTAATTTCATGGCTGCAGTCACTGTCTGCAGTGATCTTGGATCCCAGGAAGATGAAGTCTGTCACTGC
Source organism: Gekko japonicus (assembly GCF_001447785.1). Lineage (NCBI taxonomy): Eukaryota > Metazoa > Chordata > Lepidosauria > Squamata > Gekkonidae > Gekko > Gekko japonicus. The sequence continues at coordinate 413,411 of NW_015163117.1, read as the reverse complement.
TTCCATGACTTTCCCTTCTATTTGCCAAGGAGTGATGGGGCTGGATGCCATGATCTTAGTTTTTTTGATGTAGTTTTTTTGATGTAGAGCAAACTTTTGTGCTCTCCTCTTTCAATTGGGTAAATCTTAGAAAGAGGCTCTTCGGGTCCTCTTCACTTTCTGCCATTAGAGTGGTATCGTTGGCATATCTGAGGTTGTTGATGTTTTTCCCAGCAGTCTTAATTCCAACTTGTGATTCATCCAGGCTGGCATTTTGCATGATGTACTCTGCATATAAATTAAATAAGCAAGGTGACAATATACATCCTTGTTGTACTCCTTTTCCTATGCTAAACCAATCAGTTGTTCCATATCCGGTTCTAACTGTCGCTTCTTGACCGTTATACAGGTTATACTACTTCCACGACTTCCCCTTCTATTTGCCAAGGAGTGATGGGGCCGGATGCCATGATCTTTGTTTTTTTGATGTTGAGCTTCAAGCCCACTTTTGCGCTCTCATCTTTTACCCTGAGCAAGAGGCTCTTAAGGTCCTCTTCAATTTCTGCCATCAGAGTGGTATCGTCTGCATATCTGAGGTTATTGATCTTTTCCACGGCAATCTTAACTCCAGCTTGTGATTCATCCAGGCCAGCATTTCGCATGATGTACTCTGCATATATATTAAATAAGCAGGGTGACAGTATACATCCCTGTCGTACTCCTTTTCCTATGCTAAACCAATCAGTTGTTCCATATCCGGTTCTAACTGTCGCTTCTTGACCGTTATACAGGTTTCTCAAGAGACATGTGAGGTGGTCTGGTACTCCCATTTCTTTAAGGACTTGCCGTAGTTTGTTGTGATCCACACAATCAAAGGCTTTAGCATAGTCAATGAAGCAGAAGTAGATGTTTTTCTGGTACTCTCTTGCTTTCTCTATAATCCAGCGAATGTTGGCAATTTGATCTCTAGTTCCTCTACCTCTTCGAAACCCAGCTTGTACTTCTGGCAGTTCTCTATCCACGTACTTTTGAAGCCTAGCTATTGCTTCTACCTCCAACTTAAAAGGCACATTATTAAAAGAGAAAAAATATTTATAGTTTGACATTCAGTACTGAGACTTACTCCTTTGGTGTCCAGATCAGTTAATAAACATCATTGCTTGGCCATTTGGGAGAGTTATATTTTCTCTCTCTCCTCCCTGTATTTGTAGTTAAAAAAACATCACTTTAAAGCTACTAAAACGGATGCAGCTTGGGGCTAGTTGTGTATAGTATTCCTGCCACACAGTGCCAACATTGACAAGCAAAAGGAAAGGCACTTGAACTGCACCTATCAGACATAATTTTGCACAAAGCAGGGGCAAACTATGATTGGTTTAAGCTTGAAAAACTAGAGCACTTTAATCACCCTACTGATCTTGTGAAATGGGTGCTGTCTTCTCCAATGACTGAGAAGACTGAGTAAACCATTTGCACTGATGTAAAAGTGACTGCAAGCTGCGACACATGTAAATGAAACTTATGTGCTACTGCACTGATTCAAAACTTCAGTGCCTCCTTATCTCTCCTTGCTGTTCTCTCGAAATCTGCATTCAATTGGGTAAATCTTTCCTTTTCACCTTTGCCTTTTGCTTTCCTTCTTTCCTCTGCTATTTGTAAAGCCTCATCAGACAGGCACTTTGCTTTCTTGCATTTCTTTTTCTTTGGGATGGCGGTGATTGCTACCTCCTGTACAATGTCATGAACCTCTGTCCATAGTTCTTCAGGCACTCTATCTATCAAATCTAGCCCCTTAAACCTATTCTTCACCTTCACTGTATATTCATAAGGGATGTGATCTAGGTCTAACCTGAATGGCCTAGTGGTTTTCCCAACTTTCTTCAGTTTAAGTCTGAATTTTGCAATGAGTAGCTCATGATCTGAGCCACAGTCAGCTCCAGGTCTTGCTTTTACTGACTGTATAGAGCTTCTCCATCTTTGACTGCAAATAATCAATCTGATTTCGGTGTTGCCCATCTGGTGATGTCCATGTGTAGAGTTGCCTCTTATGTTGTTGGAAGAGGGTGTTTGCTATGTTCTCTTGACAAAACTCTCCACTAGGGAGTTTGCATTTTATGGTCTCTGAACCAATACCTTCTGCCATTATAGACTGCCTATCTACAACACTTAATCTCTGTTTCTTTTCTTCATCTAATGTTTCAAAGAAGTCTTTATGAGCACACATGTGGGTAGTGCAGGCAATCCAAGGCCTCTCCAGACCCCAACACATTACCTGCCCTTTTGTTAGTACTTACTAATAGAGGAAAGCAGCGGAATAAGGGGTATTTACAAAGTGTGATCCCCCCCCCAAGACTAACAAGGTTCTGTGCAACAAAGTGAATTAAACTAGCAAGTTATAGGGATTTCTAAATGCAGTCAATGAAGAGGAATTGGAGCAATAAACTCAAACCATAATGATGCGATATTTTAATTTACTACACATTACCAGGGATATATCTATGCAATGTGTAAATATGCAAGCACAGTGCATTCAAAATGTTATCATTTTCATCCTTTTACATTCAAATTGTTATAGTTTTTAATCTATCCATGACATTAGCAGTACCAGGTCTATCTAACATATCTGTCCTGATTGACTAGCTTGTTCAAGGCTGACAGTAGCAACAATGTACAGACATGGCTGTGGCAGGAGTCAGACCTTGTACCCTGGACCTACCATCTCCCACTGCCACTCAGTAGGGCAGCAAGGGGAAAATGGGAGTTGAAGTGGCATTGCAGCAATGCCTCAACATCACTTCGGGTGCAACTGCTTTGGTCCCAATCATTCTAATAGTTTAATTGAACAATGCCAATTCTACTGTGTTGTAACTGATATCTTAGAATTTGCTGGTTTATCCTATTTATTACAAAATGCCAAGGCCAGTTTATGGACCAGCCAGTTTAAATGGTTTATGGACCAAGTTCTTATTTTGTTCAGTAATTCTCTCTATCACTGAGGTTATAAAAAACAATGTTCTTCTTGTTGTATCTCAAGGTAAATTAGTGTTGCCAGACCAGTTTCTACAAATAGTGGGAGTGTTGGGCGTGTGTGTGTGTGTGTTGATCCCTTGAGAAAAGAGCATCAAGTGCATGGCAGTGTCACTCCCATTGGAGATCCAGAAGTGATGTTGCAGCCACCCCACAATCCTTAAGGAATTCCCCAAATCTTTTCCGAGAGCATCACAGAGTGGCTATGACATTACTTCTGGGGTATCACTGGAAATGACATTGTGACACATGAGACACTATTCTCTTCCATCTTCCTCCCACTGCCCAGAGGAACTTAGTGGGAGGGCAGCAGCAAAAGAAGGGAAATGCCTGCCACCAACCGGGTAAGTGGCAATCCTAAGGTGAATAGAACCAAGGTATGGGAATCACTAAAAGGAATAAAATGGTTGTCAAGCATAAGGGCAAACAGATGCACCCAGGCTGCTTTTAATCACATGCTATTTGGGCTTTCTCCAGGTGGCATGGTATTGGTGTGTACTTGCTTGCTGTATAAATTATTATCCTTGTGAAAAGTACGCAGACGGAGAGTGATTTCAGCAAAGCGTACTTCATTTCAGTCAGGAACAAGACAGCTTTGGCCGGGTTGCAGGCTGGCTTATATTCCCCAAGAAACCGCCACCCAAAACACCCCCCCACTTTCCAATAGGTTATTTACAGTGGCCCATTGGCTTCTCGGCCAGGAACCTAGCCCCCTGATTGGAGCGGGCTAGGATCCGCATAGTCCATTGTCTCTTGGAGCGAAGCTCTACAGTTGTTCCTGGACATGTCTGGACTTGTCTGGACTTGTCAGGACTTGATATACTACACCTTGTCACTTCAGTCCACCCTCAAAACCACTTAGAGAATTAGAACTTATGAATAGCAAGTTCCCATGATGGGTGGGTGATGGGCAGTATAGACAGCAATATAAAGTGGTCACTACATGGAAAGTGTTTTATGCAGAGCAATTGGTATGGTTTTGTGAACGGAGCGGGTTGAAGTTAAACCAAATGAATTCTGTATTTCATCTTCAAAGCTTCGTGGGTATTGGACACATATTATAAAATTTACACCCACACTCAGGATGGTTGTCAGCAACTGGTATAGCAATTGGTCTCAAGCATGACTAAGCTTCCAGGGGATACAAGGGGAAATTGTGCTCTGACGACCAATTGGATAACTGTAACACTGTGGCCTGCTGAGCTCAGAAGCTGCTGCAAGATCAGTGATGTTGTGGTTTGCATATTTTCTTACTGCACGTGGGTTTACGGTTACCATCATCAGAGTATTAAAACTCTACAGGTGTCATCTACATCTGTCTGCACCTAACAAATCCAGTATTCTCCCACTCAAATAAATCCTTTTGCTGAAATGTTGGTTTATACATTCCTAAGGATTAGGGTTTAACATTACAACTTCAGCAGTCATTGCACTCGTAAGCCATTAAAGCAGAAAATTAACTTGCACACACAGACTGAAGTAGTCTTTCTACTTTATATACACACTCACATAAACGGTCCAAGTCCTTCTCAACATATAAGTGAGTGCCTAAAAGCTAGAGTGCTTTAAAGTTGTCTGGGTCCCTCGGATAGGCAGCATGTATTGGTCTGTATGGGACTGTGAGCTCACAGAATCAGAGGCCCCAAAGGCCTCAGCCATTTCCAGCTTTTGAGACCCCTAACCATAGTAGAAATGAAAAATGATGATGCATGAAAACAAAGTAAACGACCAGTATTTCTCTAAAAAGTAATAGATGCTTTTCTTGACCTTTTCTGTGCCCATACACAGAGAGCCTGATCTGGTGGACTGCAGCTTTCCCCCCTACCTCATCAGGGAAGAGAATGAGGAAAGAAAACATTTTGAGAATCTTTGAGTACATATTGGTCCTTACAGACTTTACATGATTTTCATATAACTGAGAGCCCCTACCCTCAGTATAGCATTTTGGGAAGGGATAGTGTTGAGACATATAGAAGAGAGGTGCCTACTGGTTTTGTTCCAAACCACTTCACCATTCCAAATCACTCCTTAAGCTACTCTGCCCCCCTCTGGCATTCCATACTAGTTTGGTTACTTCAGCCCTTAGCTTGCTGACTGTGGAAATGTTGTCAGATAGCTTGTCTTGGCCTTTAGTTGCTCTCTCTGGCCACCAAATGGTATTTACCCTGATATCTTGGCCAGTTGTGTTAAGTGTTCCCAGATAGCACAAGGTTTTATCATGTAATAAATCATCTTACAGTGCCATAAATGTGGCGGCATAAATTGCATTGTGAATATTTCCCAGTGATAATAATAATACCCCTCCTTTAGCCACAGCACTCAGTATAAATTCATAATTCTTCCTTGGAGTCAAGAGTATTGTGGCCATTCTTCCAGCAAAGACTTTGGTCTTTGATTCCCCCTGTCTTTACTGCTTCATGTTTTAAAAGTCCCAGGGATGAAGACAGATACTATGGTTGTGCAATGTCAAAGACTATGATAAAGCTACAGTTTTCCCTTCTCTCCTGCGGTAATTATATGCTGTACAAAGCAGAAACATGAGTAGTTTAGAAACCAGATAAATGAAAGAAAAGTTTCCATTCAGGTGATGGGGAGAATGTTTTCTTTCAGTGGTGTAGGCCGATTTGTCGTGGTTTATAACACAAACATTTCGAGTGTCCACAGCATTCCTGGACTGATGATGTATTTATTTGTTTTGGATAATCCAAGCTGATTTTACTTTCCATTGTAGAAAGTGGTGAGCCAGTTTTTGGGCAACTGTAACTTTGTTTTTCTTTTCATAAAACAATAGGCTACATTCTTGGGTCCTGTGCACACAATAGAACTGAAGCCGGCAAGCCTCAGAGCCAGACTGCATGTTTTGGATTTTATCGAGTTAAATTACCTGCAGTCTCTCGGCAGCATTGGCGAATGGCTTTTAAAAAATAAAGGAGAGCCCAAGAAGACTTACAATATTGCTGAGGGGAAGGAAGTGCTCCTGCCTCCCCCTCTAAACCATTTCCCCATGGGGAAACAGCACAAGGGTCAGAGGCTCGGGGGGGGTGTGTGTGACATGTGGGGGGTTGTAATGTCCTGTATGTCACAATGTCACTTCTGGGGAAGACTCATTCCATAGTGGTACAAAGGACACTGGCGTTTAAATTCTGCCTTCGCTTGAAGCAGCAGTGGGCAAAAAGGACTATCAGCAGGACCCCTCCTACTATACGTGGTCAAAAGTGCCGACAAGTCACAGCTGTCTTATGGCAACCCCATGGGGTTTTCAAGGCAAGAGACATTCAGAGGCTGTTTGCCATTGACTGCCTTTGCATCACAACCGTAATATTCCTTGGTGGTCTCCCATCCAAATACTAGCCAGGGCTGACCCTGCTAAGCTTCCGAGTTGAAGAAGAAGAAGAAGAAGAGAAGAAGAGATTGGATTTATACCCGGCCCTTCACTTGGAGTCTCAGAGCAGCTTACAAACTCCCTTCCCTTCCCCTCCCCACAACAGACACCCTGTGAGGTGGGTGGGGCTGAGAGAACTCTGACACAAACTGCTCTTTTTCAAGGACAGCTGTGCCAGAGCTTGTGACTGATCCAAGGTCACATCAGCAGGTACAAGTGGAGGAGTGGGGAATCAAACCCAGTTCTCCCAGATTAGAGTCCGCACACTTAACCACTACACCAAACTGGCTCTCTGACGAGATCGGGCTACAATCCTAAACCAGTGTATCTTTGTACTGTTCTCATGTACATGCTTAGTTACCATTCTAAGCTGTTTACAGAATGGTTTTAGAATTGTGTTCTTGTCTCTCATTTAGGATTGCCAGCCAATGATTGGCACGCAGTGGTAGATGGGGCGTGCGGATAAATACAGAGTTACCACCAAACATGACGATCATGTGTCACGTTTCCTCTCCCTGTGCCATGTAATTATGAAAAAGCAGGGCTATTTTTGGGCAGGAACGCACAGGAACGGAGTTCCGGCTGGCTCCCAAGTTGGCCACGCCCAGCAGGAGCTCATTAGCATAATAGGCCACACCCAACAGCAGAAACTCATTAGGATTGGCTACATTAGGGGTGTGTGGCCTAACATGCAAAGGAGTTCCTGCTACAAAAAAAGGCCCTGGGTTTTGACAACAAACAAGGTAAGCAGAATAAGAAGCGAAAGGGGTGTGTGGCTGGATAACCACACTTCTGGTAACATGGGGGTGCGGCCTAATGTGCTAATGAGCTGTGCTGGCAGGGGTGTGGCCTAATATGCTAATGAGTTCCTGCTGTTGGGTGTGGCCTATTATGCTAATGACTTCCTGCTGGGCTTTTTCTACAAAAAGAGCCCTGTGAGAAAGTATGCTGCGATATTATCACAGCATGCTTTTGCCTACAACCCTTCAATGCGAATGGGTTTTTTATGCATGTGTGTGAGGTGGTGGAGCATTATGTGCTACAGAGTGATGAATGCAAACACAACACGAAGTTGCCATTTTTGGTGAAAATGACATGCTGCTCATCAGGTTTTGGGCCTCTCTCATTCTTTCCTGTGTCTTTTAAGAGATTCTTTCCTCTCATTCCGGTTGACCATGGTATACTTGAGATACTCTGTTCTGCTCTTCAGTCAAGGAACATCACCATGCCATTCCGTTTGTCCCCATACCCCTCCCTGCATCTCTCTCTTTCCTGAAGAGAAGAACTGAAGCAGTGGAATTTGAAGATGACATCCAGCCCATCTGTGTCCATTCAGCCAGTCTTATAAAGCCACGGCAAAGAGCAAATGTGTGTGGGCCAGGAGTGGTCTATACGTTTCCCTTTGTTCAGGCAGAAGGGAGACCACTACTTCTTGGCAACACTGCAGCTCTCCCATTCGGCATAATCAGGACCTGGAAATTAACCATGACTAAATCTCTTTTATATCAAATCCAAACATTCTTGTCAGTGGCAGGACTCAAATTACAGTATCGATGCCAAAGGCTGGTGGACTAATTCAACCCCCAGCTGCAGAGTCATTTCCATGGCCAGAGGGGGAGCCTTTTCTAGTTTAATATGATTAAAATACCAATGGACATTTTTAGCATACTCTGTGTGTGGTTTCAAGAGCATTAGCAACCAGCAGGATTAAAATAAAAGCTCACTGATGGATGGTTTTTCCAGTTAAGGTTAGGCATTCTGTTTAAATGGGACCTCGAACTCTGAATATCTGACCCTATAACGTTGCCTGGAGATTTTGTTTGTTTTGGCTACTGGAGATTTTGGGGGTGGAGCCTGAGGAGGGCAGGGTTTGGGGAGGGGAGAGACATCAATGCAGACAATGAAACCTACAATATTTGCCTATAAATATTTGATATCTATTAATAAATATGATGTGCAGAGACTCTGGAATAAGAAGCTAGATCGCCCTATAGCGCCAAAGCAATAGGATATGGCCTGCTCTCTCTATGGATGTTAAGTTGTGACTTATTCAGCAAAAAAATATGTTCAGGATATACTGGACACCACAGAAACTCTTAGGCAATAGAATGAGTAAAGAGTCTAACTGTTGGTATTGTAACTCACACGACACATCCCTTAAGCACATGTTTTGGGCATGTTTTGTTTATTTATTTATATTTCGGTTTCCAGGCCGCCCTCCCCGCGAGCGTGCTCAGGGCGGCTAACATCGAGGCACGCATGCCAAATACATTTTTTTAAAAAGATAAAACACATAAATTACAAATGTGCAGTCATTTGGTTTTTCTGGTCAACAAAAAGGGACCCTCCATGTCCTTACTACAGGTAAAAGACTTGTATTTACCTCACTGGAATGATAAATGCCCATCTCTGGTAAATCAAAGGGTTGAGGACCTTAGAACTCTGCATGGCATATAGATGAAAATAGTGTATGGACTTACTTTTAAATATTTAGAAACCTTATATAGAAACTTATGTGTACATCTGGCACCACTATTATATTTTTGTCTCTATGTATACTTTCTTTTTAAAAAATTCTATTTAGTTGCTGGATTTTGAGCATTTTCCCTTGTTTTTTTCTATTTTATTTTGAAAGAAAGAAAGAAAAAATACAAAAAGATTACTCATTGACTTCTAGATTCAGGTGGATTGCCGTGTTGGTCTGAATAGAGCAATAGACTGATCAGGCATTACAGAGGTGTGGAGGCACAGTATTTACATTAGCATCAGTCCACTCACAGAATGTTCAAAATCTTCTCTCTGCCAGCCATTTCCAAAAATGCTTTTGAATAAAATCTAAGCTATTCCTACCCAGCTGGATCACCTTTTGCCAGGCAAAACTCCTAGGCATGTTTCATGGTTATTGTTGTTGAACATATTTTGATACCAAGCTTCCTCCAAGAAGATTAGGACCATGCCTATAGCATTTTATTCTCACTATGCTCCTATGTGTTAGGAACACTGAGAGTATTAGTAGCCAACATTCATGGGAAGTACTTTTTCAAAGAGTGTATTTACTTTTAATTGCATATACATTTCATAGCATTGCTGCTGTGATCTGTACCGCTAGGCCAGAGTGTCACTGTGACAGGTTTGGGCATCTCCTAGACAACCCATAGTACTGCAGCCCACAGCAAGCTGAGTAAAGGTCTAGTGTCCATTGGCACCATTTCCCCAAGGACAAGCAGGACTCTCCAGTCAGTTCAGCCAGTTGTTTATTTAGTCCTTCAGGCATACAGTGGTAGGGTTGCCAGCTCCAGATTGGAAAATACCTGGAGATTTGGGGGTGGAGCCTGGAGAGGGCAGGGTTTGGAGAGGGGAGGGACCTCAGCAGGTTATATTTACATAGAATCCACCCTCCAAAGCAGCCATATTCGACAAGGGTCCCACCTGGAGGCTGGCAACCCTAATACAGTGCAAGGAAGTAGTTGACCATACTCTTCCTATCTCACAGCTCCAAAGCTCCCCTTGCTACTCCATCTGCTATCCTCCACAGCAAGCTTTGCCTTAACAAGCATGCTGGCTTGGCTGACCAGCTGCCCTACCTACTCCCAGCTACTGCTAATGGCTGCTCTCTTGGCCTGTCACGAGGGTTGTTAGCCCGCACCAGCTGCACTTGGGGTTTGGCTTGCCTTTCCTGAGCAGGCTTCTCAGAGCTTATTTGTGAACCCTTTTGCTTTCAGCCATAGCTTGGGGCTTCCTTCCTGAGGAGCACATCCTGGCCTCTAGAAAGTGGGCTCCCTCTCTGGAGCATCCCCGTTGCAGTCTGTACTACTGCATATGTGATATAGATATGAGACATTCCAAGGCCACAATTGCTGTGGATTCTGGAGAAGAACTTTTCCACATTTCTGCTATAGTGGGCCCATGATGCCAAAATACAATCTAATGGAATATGTTTCAACTGGTTCTCAGTATTTATGGATACAGTTTTGGAAACTGAAAATTGAATTTTCACTTATTCAAATATTCCATTCAGCCATTTAGTGGTAATGTTTCTTTAACAGGGTTGTGTCCCTCCCCCTCCTTTGTTATAAAATCAGGATAAACTGAAAAATAAATAAAAATTGTTAATGGAAACACAAACCTTTTTCAGAAGAAAGGAATTTTTCAGTTAAGGAAACACTGATAGTTGTCTGTTTTCCAAGCAGTTGTTGGAGCCAGTTCACTTGCCTTTCTGAATGCCTTTATAACTAAAAAATATATGAATAGTTTAGTTCTTATCCGTTTATGAGATTGTTTTCTTGCCTAATTAAGTAGGCATTTCTGGCTAAGTTTCTTGCCAGCTTTTTAGTGCAATAGCATCTACCATTAACCTGAACAAAACTCACGGGAACACTTCTCTAATCAATTGACCAAGTCCACAAATTGTTGAAAGGAATTTATCTTCTTTCTCTGCTGGTTGCCCATTTCATCCCAACCTGCACTCATTTCAGTGGCTGTGTTCTGCTGGGGACAGATCATCTGCCTGGGCCCTATCTGAACACTCCATGAACTCTTGTTGTTTGTTTAACAGTTCTTATACCACTGTTGATTCCAAGTGCACCAGCAGTGAAAAAGGCAAACTCCATACAAGGAATTATCAGGAAAGGAATTGAAATTAAATGACCAATATTCTAATACCTCTGTATAGATTGATACCTTTAAGAGGGGATAAGACAGATTCATGGAGGATAGGACCAGGGGTCGTTTTGTAGAAAAAGAGCTAGGGGAACTCATTAGCATAACTCATTAGCATATGCCACACCCCCTGACATCACCGGAAGTGTGTCATAAGGCCACACACCCCGCCCCCAATGGTCCCGGCTGCCGCCGGCCTTGCAGCTCCACTGCCAAGCACCATGAGGGGCCCGTGCAGTGGACCTGCAAGGCCAGCGGGAGTGCAAGGAAGCCCCGCAAAGGCCCTCCCTGGCCCCAGGCAGGCAGGGGTGGGGAGAGGCAGGGAGGAAGCAACTTACCCTCCCTCTTCTCCTGCCTCCTCCTGGCTGAATGAGGGCCGGAAGCAGGGGGCGGGGCTTCGTCATGTGCCCCCCGTACCTCACCCGGGGGAACTGCGATCCCCCGCGATCTCCCCGAAATGACCTCTGGATAGGACCATCAGTGGCTCCTAGCCATGGTGATTACACAGAGAACATCCACACACAGAGGCAGGAAACCTCTGAATACCAGTGCTAGGAGGGAACATCAGGAGAGGGCGCTGGCCTCTAAGTCCTGTTTGTTGGTCCTAGGGTGGCTGGTAAACTGCTGTATGAAACAGGATGTTGGACTGCATGGATCCAGCAGTCTCCTTAATTACTATTTTTCTTCTGCTTATAGTTCTTAGCTGCATACTTCATATTTCTGGGTTTTGTTTGTTTGTTTAAATAATGGAGCACAAAGACAAAAGGGTTTTAGTAATATTCCAACAAAAATTATACCTGTGTCTTCTGAGTAGTCAAAGTCTTCACTTTTTAAAATTTAACATCCCTGGATTTTAATTCTGGATGTCACATGTGTGTGGTTTTGCTTGCAGCCATTGTGTCTCTATGTGGTCAGCCCCTGAATTTGTTACAAAATGGAACACGACAAATTAATAATTAAACCATATTGTGCCCACTTGGCATATTTCCCCTCATTTATGATTTGGTATTCAAACAGTGTGTGTTTTTTTTAAACTCTGAGTTGATTTCTTTCTCTTGTCTGCTGAAGTATACCCAAGGAGAATGTCATTTATCTTAGCAAATGAATTCCATTTTATCATTCTGCTACTTTCCCCTTATTTCAGATAATTGAAATGTTGTATTTGCTTTCCCTTCAGGGGAATGTTTCTGGCCTTGGCGTCTATTCTAGGAAAGTGGAGGTTATTTTTTCTTCTTCTTTAGACAAAAAACTAATGAAAAAAAGCTGTTTGTCAGCTCCAGTTTTGCATTACAGCTGCTTCTAGCCTGTGTATTTAGTAAGCCATAGGTCTCCAGTGGGAGTTGTAAAATTAAGAGAATAATTTACATGAAACATGTCCAACATCATTATTGGTAGTCATGGGACTCTCTTTGTTCTTAGTATTCATAGGTGTTCCTCTCTTCAGTGTCTTTGTGTTAAATATGTGAAACATAATGTGAGAGGGATCTGAGAACTTTACTGGTTGCCTCTGAGATTATGGAAATATAATTGCCCACATGTTTATTGTGGAGCTCCACATCTAAGGGCTTCTTCCACATTAAAACTGTCATTTTTCATTGTTTGTAACTTTCATCACTCATGCAGCTTGCAATAGTCTTTGCTGTGGGCCACTCATTTCCCAGACATACAAGAGACAGTCCTTGCACAATTGAGTCATAAAACCATCCAAGAAATTAGAGGATGTATTTGATTTCTATGACTTGGTAAACCAGCAATCCAAATATTCTTAGCTGATTCCAATTACTTCAGTGCTTAAATTTCTAGACAGGATTTTAAAGGCAAATAACAAGGAATCCACCTTCAGCATCGACTTTGGGGTCACCAAACCATAGGTTTCACCATTGTGGCCCACCATCACCTATCGGGTCTATCTTGCTTTCAGTGATGTTGGACGTAGACCAGGATTTTTTCTTAAAACAAACAAGAGTCCTTTGGCCTCCGTTTCTTCTCCATTGAATACTTATTTAATTAGAATATTGTAATATTACTTTTCTCCCCCATTGGGACTCAAAGCAGTTTACCCATTTGAATATATCTTTGTTTAAATATACAATTTTCATAAAAACAATGCAACACAAATAATCTGGCAGATTATTTGTATGTTGCACATCAGATAGCAACATCTCTAGGACAATAGTTCCAAGTGCATCTGCAACTCACCCAAGGGCTCAAAAGATGTCTAAAACTGTGATGCATTTTTGCTCGGGGTAAGCAGATTCCTCAGTCTCCATCCCACTGACCTGAAATTTGGTGGTTCAGGGGGGTTCTTTTAAACTGGCAATCAAAATTGCTGCTGTCAAACATGTTCCAATTTAGAGATGCTTCATTTACAGAAGCTGATCATTCCTTTGATATGTTGATGATTCAGAATGGTTATAACAGGAGATAAAATAAAGACTTGAGGCTACAGAAAGAAAAGAGAGTCAACAGTTTAAAACATTTCATTTAAAAGAAAACATTTTGCAGTGAACTTGCAATTTTCTCCATCATCTGACTTCAAAAAATTAACTATTGCTGCTCACAGTACAAATACTTGGGGCCTTTCTATTTACTCCTTCCCAGTGAAAACTAATCATTCATTCCTTTTTTATTTGGAAGCAGCTTCCAGGTTATAAGGGGTCTATTCTTTACATTTTCCCCCTTTGACAAAGGGAATTTTAAAATGTTTAGAACACTTAAGCAAGAATGATTTTTGTTTGTTCAGTTCTTTTTCTAACCTTTTTCTTTTCCTAGCTCTTTGGTCAAGCAATTCTTTGTTATGTTCACAGTGATGTAAAAATGCCAATTTATGATTCCTTAATAGTGGTAAATTGGTAGTTAATATTCTCCTGCACATTCCTTGGACAACAAAGGTGACAAACAAGGAAGTAATGGAGCACATAAAACCAGACATGTCCTTAAAAGGAAAAATCATAAAACTGCAACTGACGTATTTTGGCCATGTCATGCAGAAGAACTCACTAGAAAAAGCAATTATGCTTGGATTGGTTAGCAGCAAAAGGAAACCAGGCCACCAAAGAACACTGTGGCTAGACACCATAAAAATCAACACAATCTTGAGCATGGAACAACTCAAAGAAATAGTACAAGATCGGAAAACATGGAGAGAGCTGGCCCATAGAATCATCAAGAGTCAGTCATGACTGAATGACTAACAACAACAACAATATTCTTCTGGTAATGTAAAAAAGCTCACAAATGCCTCACAGCTGATATCCAAATTACTAATCTTTTTAGTTCTCATGAGAAAGGATAATGCCCTAATTACCCTAAACAATTGTGCCGGGCAAGAGCTAGTGGATGTGATGGAGGCTGCATAGAATTCTCTCTTAGCAGCCTTCACCACCATCTGATAGGATTTCATCCTATAAGATGCTCTTGAAGTTTTGTCCTGAGAGTATCACCACACCCTCTCAAGTCGTCTTCATTCCTGTCTCTGAGCTCCATAGTATACCATAGAGACAGTTTGGGGTGGGAACGAAGAGGATGTTGGGGAGTGATTTCATGAATGACATCAGTGAGACAGGAGTCCCCTATCAGCTCATTCAATGAATCTCCAGGGGCATCGGATCCTGCAGAGCATTCTGAAACCCAATTGGCTCCATTAGTCTTCATGGGAGAGCATAACTCCACTCACTGCCTAGACAGGAGGGAGCAGAGATGTTCAGCTGAGCCTTCAAGACATAATGATCTGACTACGGCACCATATTAGTATATACCAGATAAATATCTATCCCCATACCAAAGATTAGATCTAGCATGTGATCTGCTTGATGTGTGGGACCTGATACAACCTGGGAGAGGCTCAGTGCCACCATGGAAGACACTAGGTCCACTGCCTGTGAGGAGACAGCAGCATCAGCATGGACATTGAAGTCCCTGAGAACTATCTTTCTGGGGAACTCCAAGGCCCAGCCTGCTACAGCCTCCAGCAGGCACAACAAGGTCTCTGCTGGTGTGGTAGGTGAACAGTACACCAAGCAGATTGCCAATCTCTCCTCAGTGTCCCAGACAAGGCCAACATGTTCAATGCCAGAAATCTTTGGGATGTGGAGAGTCCTGAAGGAGAAAGCCTCTCAAATGAGCAGTGCCACTCCACCCCACCCCCCAGCCCTTTGTCCAGAACTGGTGAAGGACCAAGAAACCTGGGGGAGCCAGTTGCTTCAGGGCAACTGTTTTGCCCTCTTTGGCCCAGGTCTCTGTCATGCACACCAGGTCCATTCCTTAAAATAACTCTGCAGGGTTGTGGTCTTATTGTTAATGGACCTGTGGTTGCACAATAACAGTGTCAGAAAAGAGCGTAAAGTCCTAGCCCCCTCACCAACGTGCCTCAGGATGGGATGAAGGTTGGAAGGAGACTGAACATAGCTATATCTCTGCCTTCTTCCTTGGTAGAACCTTCTCCCACTGCCATACCTCCCTCTGCCCCAATTATCGGAATCCCTGACCTAACGTTTATGTTACCAGATTCCATATCCACCTGGCTACTCCTCCCTCCCAAGCTTTCCCATCTCCAATCTCATTTTTTTATAATTAATGTTTTATTGTTTTTAGCAAATTTCAGTACATACCTTCCATAACATTTTCAAACAGTACATAATATTTTTCAGTATTGATACATGCTGTTAACTAGATCATGTAAGTGCATTAATACACTAAAACACAATTGCAAAAGTTACTTGTATTTGACTAAGTATTATAGTAACTCTAAACTCTATCTTATTCTAATCAGAATCAGTAGCCTAGGTCAACAACCATTCTTGAAATTTCACATGATCCAGCAGTGTATGTAATTGCCTGTGTTGCCACATCCCTTCCAGCACATTGGACTAAGTCTTGTTGATGAGTGAGCTAATTGCAGAGGAGTGAGATACCATCATGAAATTAACTTAAATGATTGTAAATGAACATCTGTGATTTGACATTTGAATGGAGATTATTTCCATATATCAGTCCATGTTTCATCCGAAATAACTTGACCACATGTCTTATTCCAAACTGTTTGGTATGTTAGAGGTTTCTTTGAATCCGTTTCTAGAATCATTATATAGATAAGTGAGATGAGGCCTTTTGTCATTTGGGAGTGTAATGTATCCATCTCAGACCGCGTGCGTGGCCATTTCACCACGCGGTCATGCGAAGCCACTGAGCTTCACTCGCAGTAACAATGGGACATGCGGATCCTAGCCGGCACCTATCGGCAGGCTAGGCTCCCAGCCAAGAGCCTATGGAACTCTCGGTCACTGTAAATAGCCAATCACTTCTGTGTGGGTGTGTTTTGCGTGCGGGGTTGTTGCACATATAAACCAGCCTGTGAGCTGGTCGGTTTGTCTTGTTCTGAGCTGAAATAAAGTATGAGAGCTGAAATCACTAGAAAGTCTCAGTACTTTTTAGGGAGGCAGTTTGAATATTTTTTTAAACGTTTTAGAGGCTGCTTTAAGATGTTTGGGAGATTGATATATGAGCTAAGATGAGATATTTGAAAGTATTGCATCCATGGAATAGATGTACCTACTTTTCTTTCCAGGTCAACTTTTGAGAGAAGCTGTCTGTTAGAACTTAAGTCTTGAAGTGTGTTAACCTGTGCTTGTTTCCATTTGTCAAAAGAAGGATTTCTACATCCAGGTAAGAACCAATATTGATTTAGAAAGGACTGAAATTTGGAGATGGGAGGTAACAAGACCAGTATTTGGGATCCATATTACCTCTCACGTATCTCTTAATAATCAGTAGCTTAGAAGTGATTATGTTTATAAAGCTATACATAGACCTGAAATGTTACTTTTTTTTGTTTGAGATTTGCAACAGGTTGCCAGATTGTCTCAAATGCAGCTATTTCATGGCTGAAGTTAAAACATCTATTATTGTAGTACCCATTCACTAGAGTCCATTTATTTATTTTTAAATTACAGGGCTCATGGTAATTTCCTGAAGTGCTGTTGAAGATACTGTATAATGTAAAAATATTGGGAGGAGCAGCTCATCATGGCTGATCCACATTTATTATGGTATTCAACCTGTAAAATTAACTTTTGGGTGAAATAATTGGGTTCACAGAGTATATTTAGTTTCACACTTTCTGCTCAGACGTTCAGATGTTTAGACATGGAGACGTTTAAACATGGAGAGGTTTAGACATCTCATTGGATGAAGAAGGCTGGTAGGAAACAGAAAGTGGGACTTCCGGTTTATGGTGGCACGCTAGCAGACTCACCTCTCGGTGTAACAGGCTGGATTAACCTCCCGGCCAGAGTAACCCCGGGGTTACTCTGACCTAGCCTAGAATAACCCGGAGGGGTTATTGAGGGGTTATTCTGGCCTAGGCTAGAGTAACCCCGGGTTAATCTGGCCGGCTGTAACAGGCCAGATTCACACCCCCCCCGGCCAGAGTAACCCCTGCCGGGTCAGGCCAGAGTAAAACCGGGGTTACTCTGGCCGGGGGGTTACTCTGGGCTAGCCCATACTAACCCCCGCCTGGCCAGAGTGGTAAGTTAAATGTCAGCTGAATCCAATCTCTTCTTCTTTTTAACTTCTTTTTTAAACTTCTTCTTTTTAACTGCACAACACAACAACCTGTAACCCCAGGCTTAGTTGAGTGGTAACTTAGATGTCAGTGTAACCAGCACAGTGTCAGCTTCTGAGGGTTTCAGGTCCATGAGAAACTTGTCAGGCAATCTGAGATTCCTCTTGGTAGTGAAGAACAGGGTATTAATCCAATCTCATTAGTCAACAGACCCAAATATCAACAGTACTACAACTGACATTTCTTTGGAGAGCCAAAAATTTTAAACTTAAACTATATAGGTAGGTACTTTGTTATTAACTTAATTATGGTACTCCTAAGGCGGCCTTTGCTGAAAACGTCCTCGATCTGATTGAGGTACGTTCACTGAAGTCGACCCCTTCCAACTCTCCCTTCCCCCCCCTTTTAGATTAGAAAGAAAGAAAGAAAGACGGGGAGAGCATAGAGGGAGGGAGGGCAGAGAGACAGAAAGAGGGAAGAAAAAAGCAAAGCGGGACAGTGGAGCAGACCGAAGAAGGCAGGCAGGCAGAAAAGAAAGAAAGAAAGAAAGAAAGAAAGAAAGAAAGA
>NW_015163117.1:367145-393562 GCF_001447785.1 Gekko japonicus | reverse complement strand
GTGAAAGTAAACAAATGATAAAGATGGCAGGGAAGAAGGACAGAGAAAAACTTTTGTAAGCAAAAGGCTTAGAGAGCCCAAAACCGGAAGCTACCAGTGAGGTGGCTAAGGCTGTAGCAGAGTATATGCGTCCTCTCCTGGAACAGCTGAATAACTTCAAGTAACAGATGTCTGTAGTAACTCAAAGTATTACTGCTCAACAAACTCAGATAAATGATATGCTGCAAATAATGAAGCAAGATACTGAGAGTGGCTGCAACTAGACAGAAGGTAAAGAAGAAAGTGCAAAAGCTGGAAAGAAAACAAATCTCCATGGAAGACCAACTGTTACAAGCGTAAATGGAAAAGGCTAATATGATTCTTCGTGGAGAGAATCTTAAAGAAGTTATGAGTGAATTGCTAGCCCCAGTGACAGAAATGAAGACAGAAGCATTGCTGAGCGATATGGATGTGGTCTATCGATCATATTCAGGCTATATAAAGAAAAATAATCTGCCTGGGGAAATTGTTATAAGATTCTTGAGAAGACATGTGAGGGATGCAATCCTGAAAGCGGTTTCTGGAGTACCACTGAAAGTGGGGGAAATTACTATCAGAACGCTAAAGGATATTCCATTTGAAGCAAGACAACGGAGAAAGAAGTACAAAGAGTTTGTGCTTTTCCTTCAGACAAACTCAATTGGATATAAATGGCTATTTCCAGAAGGCATTACTTTCAAGTTTAAGGATAAAAAAGAAAAGATTGACTCTGTTCTGAAAGCCCAAGAATTTCTAAGGGTTCAGCTGGGAAGACCAGAGGATGGGGGAAAAGAAGAGGACAGCAAGTCTAGTGGCAAGCTGGACTTGGGTTCTTCCGGAGAAGACTCTCTGACGGAGCAAGGGGCAGCTGCCCCCAAAAGTCCTTATAAGCTGCGGAAGAGATGAGGAAAAGAGAAGTAAAGGCTGAAAGCCTCTGAATTGTGCCTTTGAGAACTGTGAATGGGGATGACTGGGGGGTACTGTTCTTAGATAGTTAAGTTTTAAGAGTTAATGAAAAGGAAAAAGTACTTAAATGTCTTACTGTTTATTGATCTAAATGAAGTGAAGACTTGATGTAATGAAGCTAGTGAGGATCTCCTCTCTTGGGTTTTTAGTCAGTAGTGGGTTTCTATACTTTGTCCCGTATATGTAGTCCCCCTTTCCTTTTTCTGTGATAGTTTTTGTAGTTTGGGGGGGGAAATCCCCTCCGGGGGCTCAAAAAAAAAAAAAGGAAACAGAAAGTGGTGGGAGGGGGGAAAGAACACACAAAATGCTGTAAGGGGAGCTGTATCTCTCCACTCACCAACGGATTCAGGTATCCTTCACATTTATTTATTTAGAAAATGTATATGCTAACTCTCCAGAGACCTGCTCACGGTGGCTTACAAGAATACATAACCATTAAACCACAACCATTAAACACAACCACAAAGCTATTAAGCCACTGAAAGATGCCAGGGCACAGCAACATCACAAAATAAACACTGAGCTGCCTAAAATGATCCTTTGTCCAGAAGCAAACTATAAAAGATAAAAAACCCTTAGTTAAAAGCTTGGGTAAAAAGGAACTCTTTTGCCTAATTCCTATAGGAAAGTAAGGTAAGCAGTGGACATTCCTCACAGGGGAGGCTTTCAAAAGGTGAGGCACCACCCCTGGAAAAGCCTTGTCTTTGGTTGTCTTCTACCTCCCTTCAAAAGACGGGCACAAAGAACGGGACTTCAGAAGAAGATCTTAACTGGCAGGCTGGACAAAAGCAGTGGGGGCAGGTCCTTCATCAACACATGAAGCTGCATTATACTAACTCATATCATTGGTCTGTCAAGGTCAGTACAGTCTACTCTTGACTGGCAGAAGTTCTCCAGAGTCTCACAGGTCTTTCACGTGACCTCCTACATGATTATTTCAATTGGAGATGTCCAAGATTGAACCTGATTCCATTTTTATGCAAAGCAGATGTACTACAAAAGAGCCATGGCACCTTCCTTCCAAACTTTATCTTAGAAGATGTTTCACTTTTAAGGGTCTTGTGCTCTGGATGATGATGTAAGGCTGATGAGACAAACATGTACAATATTCTGCAAACTGAAAATGCTGTTCACAGTGTGTGCGTGTATCTATAGTATCATTTAAATGATCAATTCAAGAATGCCATCTGATTTCTGCTTCCATCTGATTTCTGATACACAGGCCTTAAGTAGATTTTTCAGATTTTCACTACAGGATAGCATAGAAAGAGTTAAGCATCTAAGAATGCTGGAAGGCTGTGTCTTTGTTCAGACCACATGACAGCTCTGGGCCTTATTTATGGCCATGGGGAAATAGTGGCATTCTATCAGGTCACCTGTGTTAACATCTGCTTTCATTTGGATAAGGCTTTGCATCAAAGGAGTTAATAATTTATTTGACTGTGTTTGGCACAGGTCAGAAAACTTTGGTAGTCAATATATTGGAAGATTTATGGTACACTGTAGATTAAAAGGGGGGGAAACAGCAAGTTTACCTTGGAGTCATTTTTTTAAAAAAAATCAGAGTTTTTTATAGGAACACCAACAATTGGAGGCACTCTTTTCCCATTAGCAATACACTATGTATTTCTGTCTTTTCAAGCATAAATTAATACATAAATAAGTACATACATAGCATAAAACAAGAATAAAACATTTTTTGAAAAATCTGCTATCTCCCAAATGTTTCTTTCTTTCTTTTATAAGGAAAAGATTTATTTTCCTGGTTTAATATATTCCTCCAAGGCCCGTATATTTCTAGCCCATTGATTCTGTGTTCTCAGTGACTGTTCTTATAAATTGGCCTTGTTTACAAAGAGGGATGGATGATGTGTCAATAACATCACTATAATTATTAGGAGTCATAAAAGGAATGCTCTTAAAACACACAACTTTCGCAATGCTATGTTGAGTGTATTTTGAAGGGGTCCTTTACACCATGATGAGCACTGTGCTATTCCTGACTGAAATCTCTTTGACTCTCATCAACAAAAATCTGAAAGAGAAGCTCGGGTTGAAAGTGGCATGCTAACACTACACACATGGGTATCGTGGTCCTAGCTAGAGCTGCCAGCTCCAGGTTGAGAAAATCCTGGAGATGGAGGAGGAGCCTGAGGAGGGAGGGATTTGGGAAGGGGAGGGACTTCAGCAGGCTATAATTGCATAGAATCCACCCTCCAAGACAGTCATTTTTTTTCAGGGTAACTGATACCTGTAGTCTGGAGACCAGTTGTAACCCCAAGGAGATCTCCAGGCCACCCCTGGAGGCTGGCAGCCCTAGATTCAGAAGGTATTTAGGATGGTAGGGACTGGGGATTATGTATGTGGAGGCATATGTGAGACAGTGAGGGGGGGGGGGCGTAGACATAGAGGCTTGAATTCTTTACCCTCATGCCATGTGTGTGTCTCTTTGTCCATCATGGAAGTGGACCTCTGCTGTGGAGTATGTTCAGGATTGCCAGCTTTGGGTTGGGAAATACCTGGAGACTTTGGGGGTGGAGCCCGGGGATGGCAGATTTGGGAAGGGAAGAGACCTCAGCCGGGTATTATGCTATAGAGGCCACCTTCCAAATCAGCCATTTTCTCCAGGGAAACTGCTCTCTGTCATCTGGAGATCAGTCGTAATTCTGGAAGAATTCCAGCCGCCACCTGGAGGCCGGCATACAAGGCCAATCTCAGGTCCTTGAAAAACATTGGTCTTTTGCAAGAGGGAGTGCCTAGCTCCAGAGGGAATGTGCTCCACAGCACATGGCTGCCTGCTCAATGAACAAAAGGAGGTGCATGTGTAATGAAGGTCCAAACCAGGTTCAGGATCACACATATCAGAGTGGTTCCCTGTTGTGAGTTATAGATGCACATATCACATGCACACACACATACAGAGAGAGAGGTTTAGCTATTCATCTTGCAGGACTGAATGCAAATTCATTAGATCCTGTTGTCAGTCTGAAATTCTGAATGATGACTGAGAAACTCCCATCTGAAACATTTCTGATGGCTAAAAGCAGGGCAGCAGGTTAAGCCCTTGCTGAAGGATTAACTGTGCTCCTCATATGTGCTGACATGTCTTTAAGAAGAGCCATCATTCCTGATGTTGATTTGCTTTCATTTCATTCTGCCTCCTTTGCTTGCCAAACGAGTTAAATTGCTGGAACGGCAATGTTTCCGGTCCTCTAGCTAGACAAATGGGTTCAGCAGAGTTCCTCCATGGACTGATGGGATTTTCCACCTGTGTCAAATCTGTAAGACAGAAGGCTCCACCACTTTGCAGGAAATCTCCTTTCAGTGAGATAGCTTTATGAGTCAGTCCTTTGACCTAGGCATATGCTACTTTTTTGATATGTTGAAGTAATCTTGGAACAGTTTTAGCACAATAGGTAAAGGTTAGGTAAAGGTTTCCCTTGCTCGAAAGCCAGTCGAGTCCGACTCTAGGGGTGTGGTGCTCATCTCTGTTTCAAAGCCGAAGAGCCAGCGCTGTCCGAAGATGTTTCCGTGGTCATGTGGCTGGCATGACTAAACACCAAGGTGCACGGAACGCTGTTACCTTCCCACTGAAGTGGTACCTATTTATCTACTTGCAATTTCTTGCTTTCGAACTGCTAGGTTGGCAGGAGCTGGAACTAGAGACAGGAGCTCACTCCGTCATGCTGCACACTCGGGTCTCGAACTGCTGAACTACCGACCTTCCACAGCCTGCAGTTCAGCGTCAAAGCATGCTCAGGTGGCAAGAGAAGTTGATGACTATGTGGAAACAGCCCTTATTCTGCAATGGTTCATGTTGTTATGTTCTTACCATATAAGGGTGCATTCAAACAGCACATTTCACAAGCAAACCTAATGTACTAAAATCTCTATGTTCCATTAAAATCACTATGTTCCATTAAAAATATAATGAACCCATGCCATGACTTGCTATTTCAGAAAAAGAATTCTCCTGTTCAATAGGTTACCTTCTTAGTCTGGAACAGAATCACCTAAAAATGAGCCGATTTGGACTTTAGGTCACATTGAGCCAGAATTGCTTATTTAAGTTCAAGATCCTTGCAATTTTCAGGTCTCATTGTTTTGGAACCATAACAAGCCCTGGAGGCCTCAAATTGAACCCCACATTATCCCCTCCCCCTGCTAGGGAGAACAATGCATGAGGTTTCCCCACTCAGAACATAATGACATCATTTTGTGCCTTTGGGTTTACTAGATCTCACTGGGGATGAGAGGAGAAGACACTTCAGTATCAGGCAGGAGCTACACATTTCCTATAAGACATTGTTCTACATTAAGGAATCTGGATATCGTGTTCTGTAAGGAGATGTCTTTTGGCAAATGTGCTCTGGATGAATTTTGAGGGGTTGATGGATGTATAGTCCCACCTTGTTTTAGAAAATAATATTACATGGCGTTTGGTCCTTTGCAAATCTTTGATTATGTGAACATAAGGTTTCTTCATACAGAACAGAAGGGGGAAAATGCACTATGTAATGCATATTAAAACTGGAACATAAAACACGGTAACTCTAGCTTAGTTTTACCCAGAAAAACTTGTTGGCTTTTTAATGGCTAGTTCTGGGATGTACATTCCAATCCAAAGCCTTCTGGATGAATTTTGAGGGGTTGATGGATGTATAGTCCCTGGGATGTGCATTAACTATTATCATAACCTGTGCACATTGCTATGATTGGCTGTGAGTGCCACTCAGAGTCTAGCTGGTGCCATCTAGATTCCATTTTGTCAGTCTTTCTTGCTCCTCTCCATCAGTTCTTCTCTGCCAGTAACACGAAGCCTGGAAAATGCATTTTGGGCCAACTATGGTACATAGTCTGAGAGCTGATGGAGAAAGGACAAGATCATGGATAATTCCATATAATCTCAATCACGCTCACTGGGAACAAATTGCAACTACAAAAAAAAGGCAAGGCTCCCTTTTACTTATCTCAGACAATTAATTACACATGTAAGTGCCGTCATTGCAACCAACTTATGTCGACCCCAGCAGGAGTGATTTCCCATTTCCTTCATCTGCAGAGTTTTCCATAGTGGTCTCCCATCCCAGAACTGACCCTACTTAGCTTCCAAGATCTGGCTACACCATACCACCTTCCCTCCTGACTATTAACTACCTCTCAGTAATTTATCAAGAGCATTCCAGTAAAAAGCATTTGGCCACCTCAGTGGTTTTTAGAAAGAACTAAAGCATGTTAGTTAGCATGTCCCACTGAGAAATCCATAGTCCAGAATTAGCTAATCTGGTTCATTGTCTACCACAAATCCCATCTCAGTGATGTTCTCCAACATATCTCCTCCCTTTTAATAGACTGCCCTCTCTTTCCTTCTGTTTGTCCTTGGAGCACCCTTCTCACTTTTTTGCTAACCACTTTTGCCTGGCCCACTCTGCACCTGCCAATCTAGGAGAGTGAAGAACCTTTTGTTTTAGAATTTAAGCCTTTGACCCTATAACTGGAGCCAAAATCTGTATCCAAATTATGATCTGTTCTTGCGGTGTATTCTTAATGCATTATGTTTTTGTTATCAGCTTTGCCTTGGAAGTTCCTGCGTGCTCACCTCTGTATGCAGTTCTGGACACAGTGTCATGTGTCTCTGCTTCTCTAATCAGTTTGGAACTATAGCAAGGCTTGGCTTCTACTGCTTTTGTCTTCAGATTTACTCTTTCTGGATTCTTGACTGCCCAGAGGTTTGGGACTCCTGCCATGGACTCAGATTAGTGGCTTGCTACAGTGTGTGTGTGTGTATTTTGTTAGACTCTTTATGCCAGGGCCCTCCTGGATACAACTGGGTTCTCTCCAACTTTTCACTGTATTCATGCCCTCATGATCCAATCTTTCTCAGTAAGAAAGCAATGTGAACTATTTTAGATGAGGAATAACAACAAGCCAGTGAGGTGGATTAGACTGAGAGTGTGTGTCCAGACCAAGTTCACCCCCTTTGTAGGAAGCTGTAGTTATTTCTCTGGGGAAGAGTATAGTTTTGTAGACAAATACATGGCCCTTGGTTTGTGTTAGGATGACTCCTCATGTTCTTGACCAGCACATGAAGCAACATGTACAAAAGTTGCAATGCCCAACCATTTCATGTTTTCCCCTGGGTCCTAGGCAGGGATGTGCACCAAAAAAAAAAAAAAACACAGAAATTTTCGGGTTTGGATCTACCAAACCAGAAAATATTTGGTATTTGCTGATATTCCCGAATCCCAGTATTGGTATGATACTGGGGTTCAGAGATTATCAGACTAGCCAAATTCATTCAGCTCAATTATACCCTATGGAGACTGTCCCCATAGGGTATAATAATCCCCCCCTTGAAAGGGGGGTCTCCCATCACTGAAGGGAAGACAAATTGCCAGCTTCCCCCTGAGCTAGCCCCCCCGCCTTCCCTGGCCCACCCACCAAAATTGGTGAGCCAGGGAAGACCTGGAGTCGGCCCACCCGCCGAGGCAGGTGAGCTGGGAAAGGCCCTAGAAGGAGCAGGGAGGCATTTAAATGGCTCCCCGTGCCTTCCCTGGCCCGCCTGCTGGAGCAACCGAGCCAGGGCAGGCCTGGAGCGAGCCAGGGAAGGCTTGGAAAGAGCAGGGAGGCATTTTAAATGCCTCCCCAAGCTTTCTCCAGCCTGCCGGCTGAAGTGGGGGGAAGGGAAAGTGTTTAAATTTAAAACACTTTCCCTTGCTTCTGGGGCTCATGCTGCCTTCACAGCGTGACTCCCCAGCAAGGGAAGGTATTTAAAGTTTAATTACCTTCCCTTGGCCGGGGAATCACTCCACTGAGGCGACACCAGCCCCAGAAGCCAGGGAAAGTATTTTAAGTTTAAACACTTCCGCTTCCTTGCCCAGCAAAGGGATTCCCTGAATGGATGCCGAATATACATCCATTCAGGGAATCCCTGTTTGGTCATCTGAATCAGATTAGAGAATCTGATTCGGCTTTCGGCAGGCCACAATAATGCCGAAGAGGTATTATTCTTTTTGTTTTTCAGTTCGAACCGAATGCACATCCCTAGTCCTCGGCTAGGAATACTGAGCATGAGATTTCTGTAATTAATGTCAATAAATCAAAAGTAGGTTTGTAGCTTACAGATACACACCTGAACAGCATAGTCAAGATTGCTACAGCACAGACATTTTGATGCAATAATTCAGAGCAGAGGTGTCAATTATCAGAGACTGTTAAATACATTGTTATATATTGCAAGATTGCTAGTGTTAAGTTTAAAATATTTAATTGTGCTTGTACTTGGCATTACATTTTATGACACACATGGCCCGCCCCAACAAGGTCTCATTTGTCAGATCCAGCCCTCATAACAAATGAGTTTGACACCCCAGCTCTAAGACCTAGTTCTCAGTATGTTGGTAAATTTATGCCTAGACTCTGCTTTACAGATAGGGGGTCACCTGACTGGATGATCTTCCATACAAGAAGTCATCTGCCCATAGACAACTAGACATCTGGGAGAAGGCAAGCTACAACCCTTCCCCCTATAGAACTGACATTTGGCTGCCACCAGTAGGGGAACCCCTGCAGGCACTCCCCCATCTTTTGCTAGTCCTCAATGAGGCAACAAAGGGAAAATGGGGATGTGAGACAGTAGTCTTCTTTTTATATAATTCTTATTTTATTTTTCATGACACACAAACATACAAACCCGAATGGGGGCATTTCATTCAATGTGCAAATTACATCTGTTACATAATCACCTGCCTATTTGTTATAACTTATATAATTCACCTTATATCGTTAAAATGGTAATTAAAATTCTGCAAGCCTTATCAGATTAATACTTTATATGCCCTCAGCAGGTTTTAATACTGTATTGTTTATTTATAATAGTCTTCATACCAATTGTAGAATCTTGAACAGGTATTTTCAAATGTAGTTTCCGGTTGACCTTTCAGAGTTAAAGTCAATTTATCAATTTCTGGTGTTTCCAAAATTGTACTTATAATTTCTTCTTTTGTGGGTGTTTGTATACATCCCCAATACTTAGCATACAATATTATGGCAGTTGTAACAATATACAGTATAAGATAAAAGTCTTTTTTTTTTTTTTTTACTATTTTCAGGTAATATGCTTAACAAAAATATCTCTGGTATCAAAGGTATAGAAGACTTATATTTTTGGAGCATTTTGTGGATCCCAACCTAATATTTTTAGCTTTATCACATAACCACCACATATGATAAAAGGATCCAACCTTATTTTGACATTTCCAACAAATATTTGAGCATTTAGAGTCAAACTTTGCCAATTTATCAGGTGTAATATACCATCTATATAATATCTTATATATTTTTTCTTTGTATGAAGTTGCTTCTGTGATTTTTATTTTTTTTTCCACACTTGTAACCATTTATCTAGGTCTATATTATGGCCCAAATTTTGTGCTCATTTAATCATAACATTTTTAACCATTTCCTTTTGTGTCTTGTTTTCTAAAAGTAACACATAGAGATTTTTTTATGAGTTTCTCTTCCATATGTAAAAGTATCTTATCTATTTCTGGACTTTTATCATAGAAACCTATCGGTTTGTCTTTACTATATCTAAATTCGATTTGGCTTTTCTGCCACCAAGTTAAGTTTTGTATTGGTTTAAGTTCATTTTTACTATTCAGAAAAGTGTCATATCTTAGGGTTGTTTCTTCTTGGTATAAATTAGGGCTTGTAAATGCTTCTAATGGGGCCACCCATCTTGGGTTTTAGTAGTGAGACAGTAGTCTTCTGATGCTGCAACATCACTATCAGTTACATAACTGGAAATGATGTCACTGTGTCAGGGAATACTGTAGAATTCACCCCTAGGATTCAGGGGAGTCCTAGAATGTCCATGATGTAGTGATGTCACTTTCAGTTATATAGCTGGAAGTGACACTGATGTATCAGAAGAGTCAGGTCAGTCCCACCATCTATAGCAGCAGTTCTCAACCTGTGGGTTGCGACCCCTTTGGGGGTCGAACGACCCTTTCACAGGGGTCACCTAAGACCATCAGACAACACAAATTTTCGATGGTCTTAGGATAGGGCTCCCAATTTGTAACAATGAAAATACATCCTGCATATCAGATATTTACATTACGATTTATAACAATAGCAAAATTACAGTTATGAAGTAGCAACGAAAATAATTTTATGGTTGGGGGTCACCACAACATGAGGAACTGTATTAAAGGGTCGCGGCATTAGGAAGGTTGAGAACCACTGGTCTATAGTCTGCTGGGATGGCAACCCTGTCTCCCTGGTATCTACGGGGATATTTTTTGTATAGAGATGCATTCAATCCTGTAAACCTCTATCTCTGCGTCTGGAAATCTGTGGTTCAGACAGATATTTAACTCCTCACTATGAATTAGGCCTTAGTCAGCATACTTGCTTGCAAGACGTCTCACCTACATGTTTTGCTGTTTGGGCAAGGAAAGGCTTTTGAACCCTGCAGAACAAAGAACATTATTTAATCTAATTTGGGAAAGAAGTCAAGAATGTGAAAAGGGGCCTGCAGTAGGAACGTGCTTTCTTGATTTACTGCCAAATCAAGTGTGTGTTGTAATGCTGCCTGGATAAACCTAGGTTATTTATTACAACACATGTCAGTTCCCTGGAGAGACATAACTATCTCCTTACAGATCATATGTTAGAGGGCTTGTATTAGGATGATGACAGTTTCCTGAGCTCTGATTGGTATTTTTATAGATTTATATGTGTGTGATGGCAGTGAAATTTGCAGTGTATCTTTGTTTCAGTAGGTCTGCAGTACTAACCTGTCAAGTAGCTGCTTTTTCAAAAACTTTTGTTGATTTTTGGTTTACAGTTAATGACTAGGGATGAGCAAAACAGCTTGGTTCTCCTCAGGAAAGGTTTTCAAAATATAGAATGAATTAACTCAACTCAGTGGAAATTCCAGCATGGATTATGAGATCTGGAATGGATTCTATAATGCACTCAGAGCCAGTCTGGTGTAGTAGTTAAGAGCATGGACTCTAATCCGAGAGGACCGGGTTTGATTCCCCCCTCCTCCACATGCAGCTGTTGGTGTGACCTTGGGTCAGTCACAAGTTCTCTCAAAGTTGTTCTCTCAAGAGCGATCCTCGAAAGAGCTCTCTCAGCCCCACCTACCTCACAGGGTGTCTGTTGTGGGGAGGGAAAGGGAAAGGAGATTGTAAGCTGCTCTGAGACTCCTTTGGGTAGTGAAGGGCGGGGTATAAATCAAATATCTTCTTCTTCTTCTACTACTCCTCTGAGCCTAGTGTTTTCATCACCCCTACTGATCTAGCAAGAACACAGGGCTATCACCAACCCTCCACTGCATCAGAGGCATGTGGTGGGGGTGGGGGATCAGCACAGTCTGTGAATATCCCCGGCTTATTGGGGCATATGAGGTGGGCATAATGTATAAAATGATTTTAATTGTGATTTTAATTGTATATTGGTTTTGTAAGCTATACATTAAGGCTTTTCGTGGTATTCACAAAGTTTTAAAACAAAGCATGTGGCCCAAGGACACCCATAGGCTATTCTAGACCTGTACTGCTTCTTATATTTTGAGGGATCCAGAACCCACTGCAGGTGGGAGAATCTGGATCAGATCCGGAAATACTTGTGCCCCAGGCAGAACCTGTAATTACAACTGTGATTTGGGTTGGAACAGAATTCTGTCCCTTCAACACTATGGATGCTATTGTCAGATCCTATGCCTAGTTATGTGTGAGATACCACAGACTTCCTGAGAAAAGTACAATCTGCTAACAGTCTTCCAGGAAACACTATTTTGGCCACCGTAGAAGCTGATATTCCCCACAAATATAGATTACAAGCCATTAGGAACACCATCTCTGACAAAATCATGGCTGACCTCACTACCAAACTCTGCCAGTTTGTCCTCACCCGCAACTACGTCAGATTTGGTGCAGATTTATTTCTTCTGATCAATGGCACAGCCACATGCACCTGAATGGCACCACAATATGCCAACGTTTTCATGGCTAACCTAGAGCAATGCTGCCTCAGCTCCCATGCATTATATTGTACTGACATTTATTGATGACATTTTCATCATTTGGACAAATGGGAAAGAAGCACTGGAAAAATTTCACCATGCCTTCAGCAACTTCCACCCCACCATCAACCTGACCATGAATCAATGCACTTTCTAAACACCACTGTGTTGTTGTTAGCCATTTAGTTATGTCTGTCTCTTCGTGATTCTGTGAGCCAGCTCTCTCCACGTTTTCCAATCTTGTACTGTTTTCTTGAGTCATTCCTTGCTCAGGCTGGTGTCGACTTTTCTGGGGTCCAGCAATGCTCCCTCTAAGCTATGGAGTCTTCTGAGCAAAAATTCTACTTTGTGATCTACTGGCATTAAAGTTATGAGCAAGCGATTTGGCTACCGCATGAATTAGTTTGCTCTGGAGCCATCCTTCCTGAGCTAAGACAAAAATGTGTGAGCTCACACTAACTCAGCTTAGATGGAACACTGGTGTCTAGCCACCATGTTCTTTGGCAACCCAGTTTCCTTTTGCTGCTGACTAATCTGAGCATAATTGTTTTTTCTAGTGAGTTCTTCTGTATGGCATGCCCAAAATAAGTCATTTGCAGTTTTATGATTTTTCCTTTCAATGACATGTCTGGTTTTATGCACTCCAATACTTGCTTGTTTGTCACCTTTGCTGTCCAAGGAATGCACAGGAGCCTTCTTCAGCACCACAGCTCAAATGGGTTGATTTGCCTTTTGTCTTGCTTCTTCATTGCCCAACTTTTGCAACCATAGGTTGCTATGTGGAACACAATAGCACAGATTAATCTGCATTTGGTTGCTTGGCTGATATCCTTGCTCTTCCATATTCCATTCATGCTCATCATTGCTGTGCAACCCAGCGTGATTCAACATTTTATTTCTGGATTATATTCACCATTTTGGTTGATCTGTGATCCTAAGAAAGTGAATTCTTCCACACATTCAATCTCTTCATTGTCAACTGTTATTTTGATGTTTCTCTTCTTCTCGGTGGTCATGAACTTGGTCTTTTTGATGTTTAGGAAGAGGCCAAACTTCTCACTTTCCTCTTTGATTTTCTTGATCAGGTATTCCAGGCCTTCTTTAGTTTCTGAGAGGAGGGTTATGTCATCAGCATATCAAAGATTGTTGATATGCCTTCCTCCAATCTTTACCCCAATTTTTGACTCTTCCAACTCTAACTTCCTC
This sequence comes from Gekko japonicus, assembly GCF_001447785.1. Lineage (NCBI taxonomy): Eukaryota > Metazoa > Chordata > Lepidosauria > Squamata > Gekkonidae > Gekko > Gekko japonicus. Next base: position 380,334 of record NW_015163117.1, on the reverse strand, counting down.
ATGATTGTTTCAGCATACAGGTTGAATAGGAAAGATAAAAGAATGCAACCTTGTCATACTCCTTTTTCTATCTTGAACCAATCAGTATCTCCATATGGTGTTTGCACAGTGGCTTCCTGGTTTGTGTACAATGACTGTACCAACTTGACCAGATGTGCTGCCCCCCCCCAGGTCTTGTAGGGCTTGTCACAGTTTGTCACAATCAACACAGTCAAAAGCTTTCTTGTAATCGATAAAGCATAAGTAGATAATCTTTTGATACTCATGAGATTTCTCCATGATCCAACACAGATTTGTGATATGGTCATGAGTGCCACGCTCCTTTCAGAAGCTGGCTTGGAAAACTGGTAATTCCCTTTCAATGATTGGTGCCAGGCATTGTTGTATAATTTTAAGCAGCATTTTGCTAATGTGAGGGATTAGAGCGATTGTGCGATAATTGGAGCAGTCTTTGGAGTCTCCCTTTTTTGGTAGTGAAATGAACACTGAGTGTTTAAGAACATAAGAACATAAGAGATGCCAATGTTGGATCAGGCCAAAGGCCCATCCAGTCCAACACTCTGTATCACACAGTGGCCAGAAATACCAGTGCCATCAGGAGATCCACCAGTGGGGCCAGGACATTAGAAGCCCTCCCACTGTTGACCCCCCCCAAGAACCAAGATGACAGAGCATCACTTGCCCCAGAGTCCCTATCTATACCTTGTGGCTAATAGCCACTGATGGACCTCTGCTCCATATGCTTATCTAATTCCCTTTTGAAGCCATCCATGCTTGTAGCCGCCACCACTTCCTGTAACAGTGAATTCCATGTGTGAATCACTCTTTGGGTGAAGAAGTACTTCCTTTTATCCGTTCTAACCCGACCGCTCAGCAATTTCATGGAGTGCCCACGAATTCTTGTATTGCGAGAAAGGGAGAAAAGTACCTCTTTTTCTACCTGCTCTATCCCATGCATAATCTTATAAACCTCAGTCATGCCACCCCTCAATCGTCGTTTCTCCAAGCTAAAGAGCCCCAAGCGCCTTAACCTTTCCTCATAGTTTCCAGTTCCTTGGCCATTTTTTTTGGTTTCCCACATTTTTCTGACACAGGGCTCTGATGACTGCAGGTGGCACAGGCCTCAGCAATTCTGCAGAGATGATGTCAGCGCCTAGAGCCTTGTTGTTTGGTAGACACCACTGTGCAAACATATAATGGAAGCATAAAAAAACACCTTATACTGGAAACCTACTGATCACCACACACACATATATGCCTCCAGTCACCATCCTAAACACAAAAAACAATCCATTGTCTAATGGAAAGCTGTATGCTACAGTAGAGTTGCCAGGTCCTCTTCACTCCCTGGCGGGGGGTGGGAGTGAGCTCCCCGGGAGTGCAGGGGTGGAGTGATGTTGCCCTGCATGACGTTCCCAGCATGATTATGTCACACAGAAATTACATCATCATGCTGGGGACACTGTACAGTAACACTCTAGTATTTTGGGCAAAACACTATGGTTACCATAGAGTTTTGCCCCAAATACTAGAGCATTGCCATGCGGGATCCCCAACATGATGATGTCCTGGCATAATGACATCACATGTTGTGCTGGGTGGTGGGTGTTGTGGTGGAGTCGTATTACAGCCTGCAAAATTGAGGTATCCCCTGCCTGGGGGCTGGCAACCTTACACTACAGTGGCATCTGTTCTGATCCCTCAGACAGAGATTCTTACTTGCAGAGAGTCTTACCTGAAACAAATATTTCTGGTATTACAACAATGACCTGATGTAGTAAGGAAACAGATCAAGAAACCAGAATTATACTAAGGGATAACCTGCTACAAGATTGGCCTAAATGAAACAACAACAGAACACCTGCAGTGGTCACATACAGCTCTCAGCTCAAACCAGTTCAATGCATGTTTAATGACCTACAACGTATGCTGGACAATGATACTCCCCTCTCACAGGCATTGGAAGGCAAAACTTTTCTTGCCCACAGACAGCCGTTAGCTTTAAACAACTTCTCACACACAGCAACACTCTTCCTAACATGGACATGGACTCTGGGATTGGGGCCTGCAACAAATGAAGATACCCACTCATTCCTGATATCCATTCTGACAACACGATAGCCAGATTTAATAATACCAGCCATACCATCTCAGGTTATTCACTTGTTCATATTCCAACATTACGTATGCCATCAAATGTCAGCCATGCTCTTTCATTCTCTACATGAGACAAACTGGTCAATCCCTATGAAAATCAATAAAGAGACACAACACTCAAAAATGGGAGAACATTTTAGTCTTCCAGGTCAATCTTCCATTGCTGACCAAAGAATGGCAGTCCACAAACAAAGAAACTTCAAGAGGAAATTACACTATGAGGAATGCTGAACTTGAGTTCATTCACAAGTTCAGAACAGTGGACCCCCCCCCCCGCTGAATAGGGACATAAGGGTTTTTATCTCACTACAGATGCTAATTATCTGCCCGCAAGCATTTCCCCTCTGCTCTAGAAACACAGAAACACTGAAACAGAGCTGGAAGGGATGCAGTTCCTAGTCCCTAGTCCAACCCCATGCACAGCACAGGACATCAACAATTTACCCCTCCCCTTCCCCTTGTTCTGTGCCCAAAGGAAGGCAAAAAACCCCACCAGGATCTGTGGCCAATCTGGCCTGGAGGAAAATTCCTTCCTGACCCCAAAGTGGCTCAAATCAAGCTGATTACAATATGCATTGTAGGAAACAGCATCCTTTAAAAACATTCTTTACAACACCCCTCCCAACTTCTCACTGAGATAAAAACACTGTTAAGAACATAAGAGACGCCAGTGTTGGATCAGGCCAAAGGCCCATCTAGGCCCAAAGGCCCACTCAGAGATCTCCATTACGATAAAGGAAGCTTTGATTCATGAAAGCTTATACTCCCAAAATCTTGTTGGTCTTTAGATGCTACTGGACTTGAATCTAATTGCCACTAAAGTTACTGTTTTATTCCTACAGCTTTTACCTGACCTTGTAGGCTGGTTTGGTCTGCTTTCATATTGAGGTCTGGTCCTCGGTTAACTTAGGAACTAATTACATTTGCAAGTTACTGGAATGCAGTCACAGCTGACTGTCATTGTTAAAAGTGGAATATAACAAGTGCATGTTGTGGAACAAGGAGAGAGTGTAAGACGTATCATAGGGAACTGATGTTAAATTCTACATGTGCCATGAAGTATGTGATCATCATTTGGCAAATGAGTTACTGCTCAGCTTCTGTTCACCATCTGTGAAACAGAAATGGCAGTGGTATTACCCACTGGGGAAATTCTAATGGAAAATTGATTTTTGGTAAGAACATAAATTAAAAGTTAGCATTCATAAAATGTATTCTTCTTTTAGGAAGACTATCTAAGGACCTTTAAAGCTTCAGTTCACTCCACTAACAGCATTCTGTTAAACCAGTATCTGAAATCACTGTTCGAAGCTCACTTATGCATTTAGTCTTCATTATGGTTTCATTGGATGTGTATATGTGGACATCCTGCCTTCATATTGCTTTGTCCCTGGCACTACCCCACCAGGGTACAGTGAATGCAGTGAGTGAAAGCATTAGTCAAGGACAACGAAGATCAGAGATATCATCTGAATCCTAGCTTCAAAAATGAACCATAGTTAAAATAAACATAGCTTCACATTATTTCTGAACAGAGAACATGAATGTCTATGTAATGTGAAAATCTGCCACACAGACTCTGCTCCTGCATAATACCATATTTACCCCCAAGGAAGATTGAAAAAAAAAAACACCACCTTTTGGGCTTTATGGAAAAAAGGGGATAATCTCCCATTATGGTTGACATGCTGTGGGGGGTGAGTGCACTTTTCTTTCTATGCCTCCACACCTTCTGGCAACCACCAGAAGTTATGGAGACAAAGATAGCAGCTCCCCATCAGTTGGCTCATGGGGCTAGAATCAGAAGGTGCAGAGACACAGAGAGGGGGGTTGTCTTAAATTCAGGGATATCTGTTTTTGAGTTTAACCCCTGGATTGTGCATTCTACCTTTTTCATGACTTTTGCAACTGCTTTGCATTTACATGGCCCTTTCTGCATCCTCTCCCCCCTCCCCTTACCACCTATGTATCTCTGGCTAGTTTCTTCATATCCTCCATGCATCTGATGAAGAAAGCTGTGTTTCTCAAAAGCTTATGCTACAATAAGTTTGTTAGTCTTAAAGGTGCTACTGGGCTTTTTACTATTTTTGAGTGGGTTATCTTGCAATTCAGTGTTCTCTTCCTTTCAGGTAAATATCACAGTAAAGATTATTGTTCCTTTTAATATGCTATAAAACTGAAAAACTACAATCAATTCAGAAATGGATGGTGCTGTGTTAAAGAATTCTGAACATTAAAATGTGTACGATTATTTACATACTTAATCATGTTATATTAAGAAACCACAGTTCAAATATTTTCCTATAAAATCTATGAAAATGCTCAACGGCTCTATGAAATTCCTACAAAAAGATCAGTATGTTCTCACTAAAAAGCAGCTGCATTCAAAACATTTGGTTTGTTTTTAGAAAAAACACTTAACTCATTTTTTGAGGTCTAGCCATCTATACATCCAAATAGAAAGTGCTTTCTGAGGAAATATTTATTTTAAAATATATAAATAAGAGGGTCTTTGCTTAATATCTTGAAATTCCATTGCAGTGCAGGTGCATAACAACTTCCAAAATGAGTTGGGGTTGGAGGGGAGATTAGTTTCCCCAAATGACTCCCTTCATGCCATCTCTTACTTTGTTATTTGTCATTTTCAGAGCAGCACTGAAACAACCTCTAAGATTCAGCACCTTCCAAAACAATGACCATCCAGCAATCCACAAGGTTTTCTTTAACTGCTATGTAAGCCATATTTACAACCAAATTGGCATTTGACCCACAAAAGAATGGAATGCTGAAAAGGGATTGAAGCCCTATAGCACCATGTCCTGAGGGAGAAGACCACCTGAGGAAAAACACAGAAGTGCCTCCTCTTACTTCATTAGACTCCCATCATTTAAATTGTCAGAGGAATGAGGGAATTAATTAATGCAGATGTTTAACACTTAGCCAGTGTAGTATGTACCAGAAAAAACAATATAAATGAAACTCTGTTGAGTAATTGTTTATTTAGGTAACTATTTTTTAAAGCCACACAGACTTGGACTTGGCAACTCTTTCTACAGTTACCCGAATCCTTCAAAATCCTTCAAATTGTCCTCTCTGAATGCATCAGCGTCTTAATTCCAGTAATTGAATCATGAGTTATTTATTTATTTGTAGATAGGAGGGGAAGAGGCCAGTACTCAGGGCCTGTATTGAGTCCACACAGAGAGATTGCTGTTCCTTCAGTTTTCTAGGTCCTTTTCATTTCATCTGCTTTGGGGCAGAGTAAAAGACAAACTGAAAAGAATGATGAAAAAATATGGAGCATTTAAACCTAAGGCTGCCAGGTCGTCTGCAATGGTGGGGGGACCTTCCACCTGGAACCCCCACTGCCAGCTTCTGCTCCATGGGTTGGTTGGAGAAAAATAGGTTTTTAAAAAATCACTGTTAGCATGACAGTATTACATCACTTCTGAGGGGGGAAAGGAAGTGACATCAGTCAGCTCTAGGTATCTTCAATTTTACCTTGAAGTTTCCGGTGATTCCCAGAGTGGAGTGGCATGCAATGCAATGGCATTGTGTCACTTTCAGGGAAACCCGGCAGGGACATGATGCCATTAAACTAATGATGACCCCCTCCCATGTCACGGCCCTACATTCTTGCTGGTTGCCAGGCCTTCCCACTTGGCCTAGGGATCTTGAGTACAGCTTGGGTTGCCCATCTCCAGCTGGAATTACCACTGATCTCCAGACTACAGATACCAGTTCCCCTGGAGAAAATGGCTGCTTTGGAAGGTGGACGCTATGGCATTATATCTTGCTGAGCTCCCTCTCTCTCACCAACCCCCCCCCCCAGTTTTCACACCCAAATCTCCAGGAATTTCCTAACTCAGAGTTGGCAACCCTAAATACAGCCAGCCTCCCTAAGGATAAACGATGTTATGATTGTCCTCAGGTTGTGTCTACATCCCCGCCCCCCCCCCACCTGACATTAAGTCAATCAGTCACACATCAGCTCTGAGTTACCTCATGGGAATTCTATTCCTAAACATGTGGGGACCAGATTTGGACTGGGATGATCCCACACAGTGACAAAGTCATTTTCCTGACCCAAAATGGAATTGGGGCACTACTTGTCCGGGGGTGGCTGTATGTGCACTGATGGGTACTGACGGGCTTGAGGCAGAGGCAAATAGCACCCCCGGGGCTGTTTCAAATTGGTATAGTGGTGCAGAGGTAGACCAAAGCCCCTTCTTCCCATACACCATGGCCCCACATGGTTGAGAGTTGAGTTCCCAGCAAGGAATTTGCGGCTGACATATGACTGATTGATTTAATGTCTAGTCAGGCAACCAAGACACAAATGTGCACAACTGTAACATGTAGTTGAACCTTTGGGAAATGCTACATACACTGAATAGGCATCAATAAATTAACTATGGGAAAAGCAGGGGGGTCACCTGCCACACCATTAGTTGCTGCTAACAAAACTGCAATAACAACATGGATTACATTTGCACTTAAGATGATAGTTAAGTGTCTTGTCTCACACTTGTATGGCTACAGTTATTCCCTGCTGGGGAATTGAAGGAAGAGAAATTGATCAGGTTAAATCATTTAGATATCTTGGTGTTTTATTTCAGTATAATTTAAAATGAATCTCACCAGGATCACTCTCTCAGTCTGGCCAAGAACAAGATTGCGGCTATAACAAAAAAAAATTCCACCAAAAAGGTAATCAATATGTCCTGGCTGCCCTTCAGATTTTCCAGGCTACAGTTATCTCACGTCTGCTTTATAGGATCCCTCTGTGGATCCAAAACGTCAACAAAGAAGTTGAATATATAAATATTTCCTTTTTACGCAGGATCCTTGGTCTTTCCAACTCTGGAGCTTATCCTACTATCTGTGCAGAGCTGGGCATCCATTCTATTGAAACGCAGGCATGGATCACTGCCATTAAATACTGGTTCCATCTTTATTTCAGCTCACTACCCAACAGCCTTATTGCTCTTCTCCCTATAGACTCTTATATCTTGAAATGGTCACAATTAATAACGTCCAAAATTAAATCAATTGGTATTGATTTGGACTCTCTGGCCAATTCCAGAGAATTAGACATTTTTTGGATTATACAAAGGAGGTTCTGGGACACTGAAGCCCAAGTGATCAATGCAGGCAGCCCTGGAGTGTGCTCCCCCCGTTTTCTTGGCCTTCCCTCTTTACAAGATTCAGTGGCTTAGTATCTTTCTAATTTGACAATCCCCCTTCATTGTAGAGTCTTTATGTTGGCTAGGTTAATTTTATTTCCTTCAGCCATTTTGACAGGTAGATACAAGGGTACCCCCTATAAGGATAGAGTTTGCACCTGCTTCTATAACTAGGCTTACCAAGTGGCGGCGGGGGATCCGCATGTCTTCACAGGATCCCTGCCGCGGGGATGGTGATACGCGTTGCACCACCGTCACCAGAATGTGACGCAACGCGTCGCTCTGGCAACGGGGCTGTTTGGAGTCCCGTTGCCAGAGCGACGCGTTGCGTCACATCCTGGCGACAGCGGTGCAACGCGTATCGCCGTCCCTGTGGCAGGGATCCTGTGAAGACATGCGGATCCCCCGCCGCCACTTGGTAAGCCTATCTATAACGAACCTGATTCTATGCAACATATCTTCCTTTGTTGCCCCCAATATTAATCCCTATGTCACTACTTGATTCGCCCTCTTTTGCCTGCTACAAAGATTGTTGATAATGAGTTTAACTTCTTGCTTTCTGATAAATCCCCTGAAATCATTGCATCTGTAGCCAAGTTAAGGGCAAGAGTTTTAACACTTAGTTTTAATGTACTGTTTTATTCTGGGATATTCGGAACTGACTGTTTTTGAACTTTTTCCCCACAACCACTGTGGTATAATACCCTCAGTTTTATGTTATTTTATCTTTCTGTAATCTTATGCTATGCCAATAAAGGTCTATGATGATATGGTATGGCTAATTAAGCAATATCTTAATTGTTAGGCACCCATATCGCCAAGCAAAACATTTTTATCATTGTTCATAGTATGTGTTCCTATGTGTAAGTCAAAGAGCTTGCCTGAATCTCATGCATATGGCTGACAGATATTTCCTGATGTGACATAGCCTTGTGCCTCTTTTCCCCTAGGTTTATTTACTTTTGAACGATGGCTGATGAAGTTAATCCTATCATGTTACTGCTCCTACAATGTTAATGCTCAATTACTGCATTTCTGGGGAGCCTAAGATATGGTGTCTGTATCTTGGGGATCAGATAGCTCCAGAACAACCAAATATTTACAGTATTCTGAAAACATGGGTGGTTTTTTTGTTTTTTGGCAATGTTACCTTGACTATATCCAAAAGTTATAAGGCCCTGCAATTTTGCTGAGAATCTTGATCCCACTTAATTAGATGTCTCCTCCTCCCTCTAAATCCTCATAGAATAAAACAAAAGTTTCATTTCTTAGGAGCACCAATATACAGATTCTGATTTAGTGATATTGTCGTGTGGGGGTCCAGCTTTTAAACTATTGCTTGTGAAGAACACTGGATAAAAAGGGGAGAAGTGGGTTTGGTGCAGCACTGGGGCTGCAGGATCCCTGGAAGACCCTGACTGTTGAGTGGATAGCAGCAGCACTCAGAACCAGCCCTTGCTAACTTCATGTGCATGGGATATTGATATTCTTTTGTCAGCCATGCACCTGCAAGAGCAGCTCTATCTTCTGACATCCTCAGGTAAAGAGCTGAGTCAGCTGGGCTGAGGCAAGGAGTGGAGAGCACATGGTGAGCTGCTGCTAGAAGGTAAGGTTTTTTTGTCTTTCTCCCTTTGCCTTCCTAGCTGCTGAGTGGGAAGCTGAGAGTGAGTTTGGTTCTTTGTTGCCTGATATAGAGTTGTTCTGTTTGGGGCTGTTTGTGTTTTGGGGTTGTTGGAGGCTGAGTGTTGCTGTGGAGTGCTGTTGATTGCAAGCTCCGCTCCCTACTATGCAGGGATCTGCTGTGCTTGGCAGGATCTTGCTTGGAGGTCTTGCTTGGGTCTTGCTTGGAGGCCTTGTAAGAACCTGAGAAGAGGGCTGCTGCTGAATTCTGTAGAGAGAACTGCTGGCAAGGTAGCCATTTGGTTACTCTAAAAGTTTACAGGGTACATCACCACAACAAGAGTTTACGTCGGACTTTGAGTCTTATGAGGAAAGGCTGAAAGAGTTGGGTATGTTTAGCCTTGGAAAGAGAAGGCTTAGAGGGGGACTTTGCAATCTACAAATATTTGAAGGGCTGTCATGTAGAAGATGGAGCAGATCCATTTTTTCTTGCTCCAGATTGCAAGACTAGATCTAATGGGTGGAAATTACCCAGGGGGCGCGGGTCGCAGGGGATTTTTCCCCTGCTTAACTATAACATCTGAACTGCCGAGCTTTGGCAGTCCTAGCCCCGTGCTGGTGTGAGCAACCAAGCCTTCTCCTAGCTTATCGTCTACCCAGCGATTCGAAAGCTTTGGCAAGTAGATAAATTGGGGACCACCCATAAGGGGGTGGGCACACCACTCCCTTTGGGGAAGGTGTTAGCTGCCGAGTGTGACTTCTGAGGCGCAGCAAGATCGAAAGATGAAAGAGCTGTTTCGGCTTCCCTGCAGTGGAGCGAGTTGGCCAGGCTGTGGCAGTGTGGCAGCACGACATCAAGAAGCCCTGACGATATCAGCCAGCTGACAAGAATACATGCCATTGGAACACGACTGATGCAGCCCGCAGATGAAGCCCCGGCTAGCTGCAATGTGTGCATAATTAAAAATGCTGTATGTTGTCTTCCCTATCCCCCATGAATATTGTTAGTCCAATTGTCAAAGAGTAACTGTAAATCGCTCTGAGTCCGCAGGTGTATGGGAAAGAGCGATCAATAAATCGAAAGTATTATTATTATTATTATTATTATTATTATTATTATTATGATAAGGGAGTCGATACCGGCTAAATATCAGGAGAAACTTACTAACTGTAAGAGTGGTTGAGCAGTGGAACAGACTGCCTCGGGAAGTTGTGGATGCTCCTTCACTGGACGTTTTCAAATGGAAGCTAGACGACCATCTTTCAGGTATATTGAGGGGCTGTCTTTCAGATATGCTCCTGCAGAGTGCAGGGGGTTGGATTAGATGACCTACAAGGTCCCTTCCAACTCTAACATTCTATGATTCTATGACAAATCCTCTTCCCCTTTCAGTGGCACTTTGTACCATTATCTGTAGTCCTCTCAATGAACTGCTGTACAAGCCACCCTTGACTGTAGCTTGGATCGTACAGACGATTTCCACATGTGGCAGGGGAGGGGTGATTAGAGCTGCTGACCTTCCACTTCCCTATGCTGTTTCTGGGGAGGGGCCTTTTCCCCAGGACCAACATTTAGGAGGTGTTTTGGGCTCCAATATGAGCAGGAGGCAGTGAAGTCCTGCTGCATGGACCGAAATCCCTTCTGTATGTGAAAATCCCTGGTTGATCCAAGCCTATGTGATCATGTACTGTGATGAAAAGGAAGAAGAAGAGTAGGTTTTTATACCCTGTTTTTCTCTGCCCTGAGAAGTTTCAAAGAGGCTTTTAATTGCCTCCTTTCCTCTCCCCACAACAGACACCCTGTGAGCAATGTTCCCTCTAAGCTGTGGAGTCTTGTGAGCAAGAATTCTACTTTGCGAACTACTGGCATTGAAGTTGTGAGCGGGCAATTTCTCTACTGCATAAATTAGTTTGCTCTGGAGCCATCCTTCCTGAGCTCAGGCAAAAATCTGTGAGCTGGAAGCTGAAAAACTATGAGTTAGCTCACACTAACTCAGCTTAGAGGGAACACTGCCTGTGAGGTAGGTGGGGCTGAGAGTGTTCTGAGGGAACTGTGACTGACCCAAGGTCACACAGCTGGCTTCATGTTAAGGAGTGGGGAATCAAACCTAGTTCTCCAGATTAGAGTCTGCATTTTAGACTAGTATTCTAGTTTAATTGTTCTTTGTGTCACACCACAGTTTATTTATTTCGAATACTTCTGTGCCTCCTTTGCAGCCAAATAGGGTCCCCAACATCAAAACACTACTTTATTTTCTGCAAATTTTTGCAATTTTTTTTGTAATAATTTTGGATCTAGGTTACAGATACGGCACTGTTTTCATTACCCTGGACTTCTGAAGTATTGCTACTTGTTCAGGATTGTTTTTTCAAGGCTATTTTTGGATCCATTAGTTTTGTCATCCTCTCCCCAGCAGCAGGAGCAGGAAGGGGAAGAGAGAAAGCCAGCCCCTGACTTAGCATGCTTTCATTGTCCCTACTGGAGGATACTTCCACTGCCATCGGAGGCAGCAGAGCCCACTCCACAGCCAGAAAATGACGGTTGTGATGGTGAGCTTCTGAACTCCCATTAGGCTTGGTTGTTTCAACCACTGTTTCCTGTCCTGCTACTGGGGAGGGAGCTTTTAAAAAAATCAGCTGTTGAATAGCATTATAGCAATAAAACAGTATAGCAATATGTGTACCAGGTTCTTTCATTTTAAAAAAGCAACGCTTCCTAAACTCCCACCCACTCATACCTCTCTTATACTTGCATTACATTGATGACATTTTTATTATCTAGATCATGGGTGTCGAACTCATTTGTTATGAGGGCCGGATCTGACATAAATGAGACCTTGTTGGGTGAACATGTCTCATCTTCCACAGTGAAGACAGAGCTTGAAATAAACTCAGATGCCAACTTTGTTACCACATACACCCAGACAACACAATCAGTGGACCTAACAACATTAACTACACCATCAGAGGCTCATTCACTTGCTCATCTTCTAATATAGTATATGCCATTAAATGCCAACAATGCCCTTTGGTTCTTTACATAAGACAAACAGGGCAAACCCTACACCAGACACAATCTGACACCAGGAATCACAGGACTGAGAAACCTGTAGAAGAACACTTTAACCTTCCAGGACATTCAGTGAATGACCTCAAAGTAGCTGTTTTATTACAAAGGAACTTCAGGAACAGAATGGAAAGGGAGACTGCTGAATTACAAGTTATTACAACACTTGGAACAAAAACCTCCCCAGGACTCAACAGGAATATATTTTTTTAATCTCATTACATATGCTAACTCATTCTGTCCTCACATATGTATTCTCAACAAGAAAGACTATACATATTTTAGTGTTGGTTTTTTTCAGAATAGTATATTAGAATACTGAATGTAATGCAAGGAATAGTGGAATGTTTTGCTGACATACCACTGCACCCACCTCAAAAAAGAAAGAAAAAAATGCTGTTAAGTTACCTCCACACCTGAGAGGAGACAAATGGCGAGTCTCTGTTTACTTTCCACAGTTAGAAAAGATGCCCTTACACATGTATCCCCTATTTTGACAACTTTATTGCTTTGCTGTCCTTTCCCTCTTAACTAAATCAAAATAACTGTTGACCTTATAACCTTCGCTTATTTAGTTTTTTTCTTTGCATATCTTAAAACATCTTTATCATGTTACATGTTAATTTAGCCTCTGTCTATACATTTGAGCTAAACCTTCCTTTCTAATGTATTTGAAAAAGTGGGCATGCACATGAAAGCTCATACCTTTAATAAACCTTTGTTGGTCTTAAAGGTGCCACTGGGCTCTCAATTTGTTCTACTACTTCAGACCAACACGGCTGACCAACTGGAACTAAAAAAAAATTATCTGCCACTTCCATTGTAAAGATATAAAAGAAAAGTCACATCTCTTCAAAGGAATGGCTAAAGAATTACTATTTTAAAATGAATGCTGGGAATTCAGAGAACCAGGTACAAATATCACTATACTCTTATATGGATACAATGCTGTTCAATTGCCAATTTAAAAATGGCTTCCTCCTTTGGTGGTGGAGGAAGTTGCTACTGCAGCAGCCAAGCCTTCTTGGAGTCCAGGAGCCCACCAGCCTGCCCACAGGGGAGAAGCCGGCCACAGGGTCAGTAAATCTCGGATAAGTTTGGCCTTTCCTGTTCAAAATTTAAAGGGCCGTGGGTGGGTTTATCTGACCATCAGCTGTTA
>NW_015163117.1:344777-367089 GCF_001447785.1 Gekko japonicus | reverse complement strand
CAACCCAAAACACTCCCAAAATCATGGGAGATACATTTTTATGGAATTTTTGGAGTACTTTGTGCACCTCCCATGTTTGTTATAATACATAATTTCACCCTTAGAAGATCTCCATACTTAGTTTCATTTTAACTGCTCCATCTGCACCTGATATGTGATTGCATGTGGTGGAAAGGGTTATATTAAGGAGATGTAGAACAATTATGACTCAGCATGAACCAATATAGTCAGTGGGCTGCACCATTGGGACAGTGTTTTCTGCACAAGGCTTTTCTCCATGTTTCTGCACTCTATACCAACAGTTGTTTCCCTTTGCAATGCACACAAGTGTTAAGAAGCACATAATAAAAAGCAAAGAAAACTATATACATATTGCTGTAATTAGAACCAAATTATATCAGAAAGTACAGTTTCAAAAGAACATCTTCAATTCTATTAATTCATTGAGGCTTATAAAATAATTAGGAAATGGTTCTTGAACATCAGAACTTCATAAATTACTATGATTCTATTGTTTCCTAGCCATATCATAAAAACATAACATAAAAACATAAGAGAAGCCATGCTTTATCAGGCCAAGGGCCCATCCAGTCTCCACTTAGTTTGTGGGAATTAGCTTGGAGACAGAGTGAGAAGTGGGTAACTGAGATCTCCACCTATGTATATGGGATTTGTACCTATGAGAACTCTTGAAAATAACTAGGCAGTTGTTCAACTGGTAGGGTTTTTAATTAAGAATAGGATAAAATTAAAATACACACCATAAACACACACATGAGCTAACTAAGAAAGGTAGGGAGGAAAGGGGAGAGATTTTTAGGGAAGGTTGATATTTACCTATCCTGAAGAGGTCTGAGGAAGCAGCAAGTCAAAGAAGGAAATGGCCAGTGTTTTGGGAAGCAAGTGGGTGAGAAGGCCTACACACCAGTGGGGGTGTGCAGAGGATGCAAGGATGCACACACGCTCTGCTGGGACAGCAGGGTGACATATTTATGGGGCAAAATGTTTCCTGAGGCAGGTTGACTCACTGCCAGAGGACAATGACTTGAAGGTTCTACCAGGGTGGGAGAGATTTGATCACTCTATGGGCATTGGATGGGAAGGGTAATTGGGAAGGTGAACAGACCTTGACAGATCCCGCTGGAGTGCTTCACAGTCCTTCATGGCCCTTACCACCCTGAACAACTTAGTGTCATCCACAAACATAGCTACTTCACTGCTTACTCCCAACTCCAAATCATTAATGAACAAGTTAAAAATGAACAAGTACTGGACCTAGTACTGAGCCCTGCAGTACCCCACTGCTTACCACCTTCCACTGTGAGAACTGCCCATTTATACTTACTCTCTGTTTCCTGTTAATTAACCCATTTTTAATCCACAAGAGGACTTATCCTCTTATCACATGACCTCTGATTACTCAGGGGTCTTTGATAAGGAAATTTATCCAAATCTTTCTGGAAGTCTAGATAAATAACATCTACTGGGTCACCCTTGTCCAAATGTTTCAAAGAATTCTAAAAGGTTAGTGAGACAAGATCTTCCCTTACAGAATCCATGCTGATTCTTCCTCAGTAGCTTTTGTTCCTCTATATGCCTAATAATTCTATCTCTAATAACAGATTCCACCAACTTACCTTATGTTGATGTTAGACTGATGACCTGTAATTTCCCAGATCTCCTCTGGAACCTTTATAAAAGATGGGGGTACATTAGCTACCTTCCATGCTCAGGAATGGAGGCAGATTTTAGTGATAGATTGCATATTTTCATAAGGAGAGCCACAAGTTCACATATGAGTTCTTTCAGAACTCTGGGATATATGCCATCTGGGCCTGGTGATTTGTCAGTTTTTAATTTGTCCATCAATCATAGGACCACCTCTCTTGTCCCCTCAATCCTACGCAGGTCTTTTGACACCCCTCCTGAAACTGTCAGTTCTGGAGTGGGCAAGCACCTCCCATCTTCCACAGTGAAGACAGAGGCAAAAAACCATATTCAGCTTCTCTGCCATTTCCCTATCACCTTTTAGTAATCCTTTCACCCCTCAGTCATCCAAAGTCCCCAACTGCCTCCCCGGCTGTTTTTCTGCTTCTAACATATTTGAAGAATTTTTTATTTTGCTCCACAGTCAGACCCATGGAAATGCTGTGCCATTCCTTCTGTGCCACTGTGGTTCCTCCCACAATTCCCACCCCTGATGGCTGCTGCTGCTGCTCCAGCCGTGGCTGAGTGCAAGCAAGACAAGAGAGTGGCATGGGATTGGAGGGCGGTGTGGGGCTTGATATCTTGCTAACAATGAAAGAGAGTGGCCATGGCCAGTGATGAGTGCAATAAATAAAAATAAAAACTGGAAGTGGGGGGGGGGCTGGGCTGGGTGGGAAGTTGGGGGCCTTGGTGGAAGGTTAGGGGGCCAGGTCCCACTGTAGCTATGGGTCTGCATTGCAACCTCAGTCCTAAACTACACCCATCTACCAACATGTTGTTCTGAGACAAATATTTGCAATTCAAACCCCAGTGCACTTCAGCAAAAAGATCAGATGCCCTGCTTATGCAGAAAAAAATCCTTCTGGATGAACCAATAAAGAGGAATTATCTAGACACTGATGGCAAACTCCTAAGACTCATGTTCTATAAGTTCATCTTGAAATAGATTGGTTTCTATAATACTTTTCAGTGTGAAAAGCTGAATTCCTTGTTCTTGCAGGGAGGACTAGCCTTGCATTACCAGAGGAATCAGATTTCAGAAGATTTCAGAGTAGGCATTCTTTCTCTGCTTCTGAACTGTTGTCTCCATCTGACATTACAAATGTATGGGAAAAGGCCCCTTTATAACTCTTTACTTCAGGTCTGAATCTGACCGGCATGAGTCACAGCAACTCTATGTGGTATACTAGGCTGAGTTTGGCTTCATACATTGCCTGGTTGCATCTGTATTTGCCATAAACTGCACACTGATCAAAAAGCTGTAGCCATCCCTGACTCAGTTTTAAGGTAACCTGCACACTGTATGCATTTCCATATATTTTTCACATACAAGTGTTGCATTTTACAGAATACCTAGTTCAGAAAAGCTGTACTGTATAGCTCACAAGAAAAGCTCAAGCATCCCCCCCTTTAAAATGATGGCCAAGTTTACCAAGCAGCACACATCTCTGAGATTTTGAATTAAAAAAAACCACCATGCAGAACTGTGCTGGAGGTGCTGCGCCTCACCAACATTGCCCTATGCTATATGGTTCAATAGAATGCTTCCTAGCATCAAGGGAAGCATTTTCCTTATGCCCCTTGACCACACATCTGATAAGTAGTTGGCTTAGCCTAATTCCCTTCAACAACAGATGTCTTGAAGTGTTTGTCAAGTTTTCCTGCTTGACACATTTTTTAAAAAAATTATTTGCTTGTTTATTTTAATACTTTAAAAAACAAAGAAACAAGTTTTATTGATCTATTTATTGTCAAATAAACAACCCTAACTCTGGGGTGAGTTGCCACCAGCAAGTGGCCTACTAAAATGAGGGATGAAACCGTCCTGGCTCCCAGCTTGGCCAGCACTACCGCTAACATTACCTACAACTTCAATTTAGGCCCTATTGTGTGTTGTGATAGGATAAGTTGCTTTCTTTTTAGGGCAAGCCACATTTCAATAGTATACTTAAATTTACAAACTATGCTTTGCACACGACTTTCAAACTAGGATTAAATGTTTTAGTTCTGCTTTGGAAGGCAAGTGCAAACTATAGTTCGCTGGTTCAGATGCAATATGTATTTGTGTTTTTGTTCATGTTTGTTAGCTGTCCTAAGGTTCTGTTTTTTAAAAAATAAGTGTGGGATAGAAATGTAATCAACAATCAAACTATTATTTGTGTTGAAAAGGATAAACCTTCAAGCTGCTTCTGGGGCAAAAGCCATACCTGCAAGTGTGAATCACTGGTTAAAGGTCTCTCATGGAAGAACCAACAACAAGCCCAACAGAACCATCATGGAACCCAGTAATCCCAGTAGAACCACAAGTCAATATGCCAAGCCAAACAGAACCAAAATCAAGGATCTCTGCAGTGGAAATTGAAAGTGTAGGGCACTTTTGGGAGCCCAGCAAAACCAATTACAATGTACAGATGCCCGGCAGAACCCAATGCTACTGTGGTAGTTCAAGTCCAACAGAACCAAAGTCAAACCAAAGAATCTCCACAGTACAAACTGAAGGTCGGGGGACACTTTTGCAAGCCCAGCAGAACCAATGACAATGTACAGATGCCCAGCAAAACCCAGTGCCACTGTGGCAGTTCAAGCCCAATGAGGGGGCACACAGCAACTCTAGCAAAGCGGGAGGGAAACTCTTGAAACTGACAAAAGCAGCCTGGCAAGCTCACAGAAGCCCCAGGGAGACACAGAAACAAAGGGGGAAAGGAAAGTGAAAGAAAGGAAGGGAGGGAGGAAAAGGATCCTGGGAGCCTGCAAACAGGACTTTTGGGGACCCCACACCAAAGCTGTGTACCCTGTAATGTTTAAAAAGTGGCACGTATATGATGGAGGGAGGGGAGAATAAAATCAAGTCCAGGTTTATTTTTTTTAAAACCACCCAAAAATTTCATTTGAATTCTGGCTAAAACTTCAGTAAGTGTTCCTTTTATCTTCACTGTTTCCTTCATTGTTTGCATTGACCAGAGAAAAGCAAACATACTTTATTGGATGCACAGGGCTTGCTTGAAATCTGAAGAGCATTTCATGCTACTGCTGGTGCTTTGCTTGAAAAGCCTCTCTCCAGTGTAAACACTTGGGACTGTTTACTCAGACTAAACATCAAGCCAATGCTAAATGCATTTAAAGCAAGAACTGCAGTGAACCAAGCTGACAGCAACAATCCTTGTCACTACAAAAAAAAAATCTGCAGAAAGAAAACAACTCGCCCCAAACATATACTCACATTTCAAACAAAGCTGTGTGCATTCCATTACTGTGTGAATGTACTGCATAATGTGGAAATTGGTATTATGCACACCGTTCTGAAAATACCAGTCCTCAGATCTGTGACAACAGACTTGAAAGTGCACGAGACAAAGAAAACACTGGCCAACATGCCTTGCTCTGGGTTTGTTTGTGGCCTCTACTCACGAGTAGCACAGCTACATTTGAGTCCAGGAGCGCCTTAGAGACCAACCAGATTTTTGGGATAGAAGCTTCTGAGAGTCAAAGCTGCCTTTGTCAGATACTACTGCAGACCAACACAGCTATCTTTCAAGAGTAGCAGACGCAGAACAAATTTTGCAAGGCAATCAGTTATACGAACATTTGCTGAATTTACATAACATATATGGGTCACATAATCTAGGGCTTTTTGTGTTAAATTTTGATTTTCCTTTAATTTCTAGAATACACAGCTATGTGCCGTTCTTGTTTTCTTTAAGTGACAGTGTGTCTTTTTTCATTCTCCCAAACCAACGCAGGTCAAGTTCACAAAACGAATGGTTTGTGTTCCTGGTTCAGTGTCTTAACAGAACTGGAAGGATAGAAAATAGTATCATGGGGAAAAGTGACGTTCTATGAGATTTTTCAGCCAATATGTCTCTGAGCTATAGGTTTTGCTTTTTTACTTTTTAGTGTGGACAACCCAGTACATGGGTAAAGTCAGGGCTATTTTTGGGTAGGAACGCGCAGGAACGGAGTTCCGGCTGGCTTCAGAGTTGGCCACGCCCACTACAGCCAAAACCGCTGTGTGTGTGACTACAGAGGGAAGGCATGGAGAGCGACCCCCTCCAGTGACTTCAAGGTGGGGGGGGCTGAAAAAATCGGGGAAGCATTTAAGTGCCTCCCCATGCCTTCCCCGGCCTGTCCAAGGGCTGGCTTGCCCGGGTGCCCTGTAGCCATGGGACGTCTGGGCAAGCCAAGGGAAGGCATGGGGGTGTGGCCTAATGGGCTAATCCTGCTGTTGGGTGTGGCCAATTATGCTAATGAGTTCCTGCTGGACTTTTTCTACAAAAAAAGCCCTAGGTAAAGTTAATGCATGAGAATGCACTTTGCCTTTCAGTGGTCACATTGGTGCATGTGCTTTAAGTAGTAGTAAAAATGGCTGGCAGGGAATCATCCCACTGGACATGCTAATCAAGGAGTCTAGCAGGACTCCTTGTGAGGCATAGGAATGAGTAGATCAGGAGCCAAGATTTGTCAGTATGGCTGTTGGTATGGCATGATAGAGACCCTGGGGACATGTATAGCTGCAAGTTTCTTTACTTAATACAAAGCAATCATCAATCACTTTGCCTTATTTATTTACTTATTATTTTTATTTATATCCCGCCCTTCCCGCAAGCGGGCTCAGGTCAGCTGAAAACAATGAATTTAATACAAGTTTAAAATAGTTCAAACAGGCAATAAATAGCGGTATTAAAACCAATTTAAAACATTTAAAGTGGGCAGTGCAGTCTATTCAGTTTCAGTTCCTACAGCCGGGATATGAGGGGGCCAGCACCGAGCCATAGTGGTGTCATGCAACAGCAACAGGAAAGCCAGCTGGTAGATGCCTGCTGCCTCAGTCAAAGGCCCAGTGGAACAGCTCCATTTTGCAGGCTCTGCAGAACTGCAACATGTCCTGCAGGGCCCTGATCTCAGTGGGAAGAATGTTCCACCAGACTGGGGCCAGGGCTGAGAAAGCCCTGGCCCTGGCTGAGGCTATAGGCGGGCATCATTTGGGCCAGGAACAACCAGCAGATGGCTATCCACAGAATGCAAGGCTCTTTGGGGCACATATGGGGAGAGGCGGTCCTGTAGATATGTCAAGTCATGTGGAAATGGGTGGAGAGACGTCAAACTGTTAGAGACACTTGATGGAAGGAGTGGTTCGGCTGAGACAGCTAAAGCCTTTACCTGGCATGTGAAGTAGACATTTAAGACATTTGTAAAGCACTTTGCCATGTCTCACTATGCACCATTTGTATCAAGTGACTCATTCAAATAAGTGAGGCACTGCACACTGGCACAGGTGATGGCTTCAGCAGCATGTAAGCTGAGCTTGGGTATCTGTGCCCATATAAAGGACAAATAAATTGTCTTCTCATAATGAAACAGTCCAGTGGATCAGATGAGACCACCTACAGGATTAAAGTTCTTTTCCTCCAGTATTTTAGGTTTGATTCATAGGAGCTGTTTCCATGCAATCCAGTTCCACAGCCTATAAAATCTTTTGAGAGGACAATATGTGAATTTATCATAATTTCATGATAGTGTTACCTCTCTCTTTAGACCACTAGTGCTTGAATAAGAAGAAACCATGTCATTGTACCAACTGACATACAAAAGTAATTTGTATACTTTTACACCATCTTTCCTTCAAGGAGTGGTGTATACATATCTCCCTTTCTCTATTTTATCCTCTGTGAAAAATCCAGTGAAGTAGGTTAGGTTGAGAATGCAGATGTGAAGTCCTGAGAGGAAAAGTCGATTTTTTTTTTGGTTAAAGTCATCCACCCCCCACCCCCATAAGAACTTTTGTTCAGTTTTTCAAGAGGGAAAATTGGTGCAGATTGAGGAGCACTTTAATTTTTTAAGTCCTGTGAACTATTTTCTATCTTGGAATTAGTGAAATACTTCTTAATAGCGGTGTGCATTCGGCAATACTGAGCTGAAAAAATACTTGAAAAATACAACCGAATATAAAGCTTGGTATTGTCTAAAGCAGGGATGTCAAACATAAGGCCTGGGGGCCAGAAGCGGCCCATCCAGGGCTCTTATGCGGCCCGTGAGCAACTAGTGCAAGGGAGGGAACAGGAGACTGTTTGGGGGGGAGTGGGCACAGCCACTCCGATTGTGGCTTCAGCATGGCAGAACAACCTCATCTGCAACAGTCAAGCAGCATGGGAGCATCTGCACAGTGCTGCCTCACTGGCTCTCCAGTCTGTTCATATGGGTTTTCTTTTGCACCTCCTTCCCAGCCCATGGGGCCTTGCAGTAAGGATACACCAACTTGGAGTTTACCAGCTGCTGTCCTTTATACAGTTTGTATCTCTGGTGCCTAGCATTACATTTTATGGCACACATGGCCCGGCCCAACAAAGTGACATTTATGTCAGATCCAGCCCTTGTAACAAATGAGTTTGACACCTCTGGTCTAAAGCTATCCAAAATAGCCAAGCCTGAAAAATCCCAAAAATATTTGGAATTTTTCGGGGCAGCTGGATAGTTGGTGTTTAAAGGGATTGCCTTCCCTTTAAACACCTTCCAGGTGAACTCGCCACTTTGGAGTTCACTCCAGGTGCAGCTTGCAACAGGCATTTAAAGGGACCATGGAAATAATGGAGGATGGGGCACCTTCTTTTGGGGATCATAGAACTGGACCCTTGGGCCAATCTTTTTGAAACCTGGGGGAGGTTGCGGAGAGGCACCAGCAGCTATGCTGAAAATTTGTTGCCTCTACCTCAAAAAAACACCTCCCGCACAGAGCCCCAGATACCCCCGGATTGATTCTCCATTATATCCTATGGGGATCATTGACTATAATGGTCCCCATAGGGTATAATGGAGCCAAAAAATGTTGGTAATCCTGAATATTTACAGAATCTGAATATCATACCAGTACTGGAATTTAGGAATATTGGGAAATATCAATATTTTTCAGGTTCACTATACCCAAATCCAAAAAGTATCTTTTTTTTTTGCATACTCCTACTTCTTAAGATATGGTTCTTCTCACTCAAAATGTATAGTATTAAACAGTCGGAGAACTTTTTTTCTTTTAATTGCCAGTGTAAAAATTGGGGATGTTTGTATAAAACTGAAAAATCTCTATATATTTTTTCTTTCAGAATGAGTGAAACATTTTAAAAGAAAACAAACTACAGTTTTAGATAAGTCCTATATATAGATAAGTTTTCTCAGAGCTGTCCTCTCCAGAGCAGTTCTCTCAGAGTTCTCTCAGCCCCACCTACCTCACAAGGTCTGTTGTGGGGAGAGAAGGGAAGGAGTTTCTAAGCCACTCTGAGACTCTGAGTGAAGGGCAGGGTATAAACCTAACTCTCCTCCTCCTCCTCCTCTCTCTATCTACTGTATATTGGGTATATTTTCAATTTTGCTTATTTAAAAACTAATACATTCAGGGCTATTTTGGAGGCGGAACACACCGGAATGGTGTTCCAGCTGCCTTATGAGCCCGCCCCTCCCCTCCCTTGGCAAAAGCCCTGCTGAAGAAGTGGCAATCCACTTCTTCTGGATGAGCAGCAAGCCCATGTGTGATCATACATGTCCCGTTGCTCGGGACCAGGCTGCCCCTTCCTGCTCACCCAGCACCTCTGTGTCCCAGCCTGGCACCTCCTGCCTGGCCCAGAGGGTTGGAGAGGGAAGGGGAGGTGAGGCCCTGCCCCCACACTCCCTCACCAGCTCGGCTGTGGCTTTTCCTTCCTCCACCCGTCTAGCTGCCGGGAGCAAAGGTAAGCACAGACAAATAAATTTATCTTGGGCTCCTTTGCAAAATGCTACCTGCAGAAGGCAGCCTGTGAGGCGCACCAAAGAGTCCGATGCGCATCGCGGATCCCGGAGAAAGATGAAGGGTCAGTGTGACGCCGCACTGGCAGAAAAGGTGCCCACAGACACCCCTGGCGTGCTGCTGGTGGTGGTGGTGGTGCTGCACCTGACTGCAAGGGCTTGAGTGCTACCCCATCCCTTTCCCGCTCTGGGGCCAGGGAAAGCAGGAGCCCACCCAAGACTCCAGCCCTGGATGATGCCACCACTGCCCCTAAACTGCTTGCTTGCCAAGTTCATGGAAAGCACGTGGTGCCCTTTGAACCTTCGTAGGGAACTGGCTGCCAAACCACAGCCGGGGGCTGCTCCTTGGTGGATCCCAATAGATGGGGAACCAAGAAGGGTCGGGGGCACCGCTTGCCCTGCAGGGTGTCCCGGAGACCCTTGCGGATTTCCCTTCCCTTCCCTGTACTTCCCAGTGCAGTACAGAAGGCAAGGCAAGCTTTCAATGAGCGCGGTGAAAGATTAGGTCGAGCAGAAGAAAAAACAGATGATATGAAGAACAGTGCTCAGCAGTTTGCAGAAACTGCACACAAGCTTGCTATGAAGCACAAGTATTGAAGATGCCTAATACAGACATCGTCCATGGAGGAACTAAAAAGTTAGGTTAATCACTTTTTATTGGAGATACAACCTCATTTCTGCTTTTTCCTATAGCTCAATGAAGTCCAGCTATTTCAGTTGCACGTGGGAAATAAGTTGAATTCCTACATTTTCTATTGCTAAGCAATTCTGCAATATTGTCAAACTTTTTATTTTATTCAAGATGAGAGTTATTGTTAATATAGCAATTGGACCAGAAGACATAGAGAACTGCGTTAATCTGCAGCATCCCACTGTTCTTAGTATTACGCAGGAAGGGATAACATTAGCTACAAGAGAAATTAACAAATTAAAATAAAATCCAAGGCAATTCTGCAATATTGTCAAACTTTTTATTTTATTCAAGATGAGAGTTATTGTTAATATAGCAATTGGACCAGAAGACATAGAGAACTGCGTTAATCTTCAGCATCCCACTGTTCTTAGTATTACGCAGGAAGGGATAACATTAGCTACAAGAGAAATTAACAAATTAAAATAAAATCCAAGAACTCATTACATAATTGTCTCATAGTATAATTTTTGGAGTTCTGTGGCTCATACCTTCAGATGTTGAGCAAGGCAAAATGGGTTGCCATAAAAGAGTCTGACTACTCATTTTTTTCCATTTGTAGTAAGCATATTTTGCATGTGCCATCCGAAGTACAAATCTGAGATATCAACAAAACACTTGGAAAACTATTTCTTTTTTGCTGTCTGGATTTTTATTTATTTTTTGGACAACACAGTATCACCAGGAATGCTCACAAGATGTTCAGATGTAAGACTGATGGTTAAATCTTTTTAAATGCCTTTATGTTACTCTGGAATTTAGCAACTCCCTTTTTTCTTTCTCTCTTTCTTTCTATCCCTCCTTCTTTCCTTCTCTCCCCCTTTTCCTGCTTCTTTCCTTCTCTTTCTTTCCCTCCATTCCTTCTCTCTCTCTCTCTCTCTCTCTCTCTCTCTCTCTCTCTCTCTCTCTCTCTTTCTTTCTTTCTTTTTGTGCAGATCTGCGTGTCCCCCCCCCCTCAGCTAGGAATCCAAAAGAGTCCAGTGGCACCTTTAAGACCAAGGTTTATTCAGGTACAAGCTCTCCCTCCTCTGTGAGGGCAGATCTGTGACCACAATTCTGGTAACATGGGGGTGTGGCCTAATATGCTAATGAGTTTCTGCTACTGGACATGGCCTGTTATGCTAATGAGTTCCTGTTGGCCTTTTTCTACAAAAAAAGCCCTGAATACATTTATACTTTTACATTACATAAATATGTCAAATGCTACAATTTCATGATCTAATGGTTATAAACAATACATTTTATGTTGCTAAATCAGTAAAATAAATTTAGATTTGATAGGAAATCAAATATATTACATATATTTCAATTTTATATCTCTGGCTGAGATAGATTGACATTATTGGACTGGGTTGCAGCTAGATCACTGGAAAGAGGTTTCCATACTGCTCCAGTCACATCTCCATCTCATTTTTGTCCCATGTTTCTTTCAAGGAGCTCAGGGTGACTTACGTGGTTCTTTATTCTTTATTTTATCCTGTCAACAACACTATTAGGCTGTGAGAAAAGTGACTACGCCACAGTGAGGTTCATTACATTCGAACCCTGGTTTCCCCAGTCTTCTTCTCACATGTCACACCAGCTACTCCCCACTTGACCCACTTACACCCTAGGTAGATCACTCATTGTTCAGCAAATGTGTATAACTGCAACCCATGTGAAAATATGAAGCCAAAACTGATCAGCTTGTTTGTTGCTGTGTCTCAGCAAATCCTTCCTGAAGAGTTATTATAAAAATAAATAAATAAAACGTTGAGACTTAAGATGCCTTTATTCTGCAGCTGACTACACAGAACAAAAAACCAAATGTCTGGGGGTTTGGCTGTGGTCAGAAGAACACCCACAT
Source organism: Gekko japonicus (assembly GCF_001447785.1). Classification (NCBI taxonomy): domain Eukaryota; kingdom Metazoa; phylum Chordata; class Lepidosauria; order Squamata; family Gekkonidae; genus Gekko; species Gekko japonicus. The sequence goes on along the minus strand of NW_015163117.1, from coordinate 355,078 downwards.
GCTGTCAGGAGATCACATACCAACAATGTGAATGAACCAGAAATTTCAATTAACAGTATTAGATCATTGTTTTTGACAAACAGAATGTGTATTGAACAAAAATGTAACACACAAAGGTACTATACTGTGTACTATGCAGTAGGGGTTGTCTACTTTTGGATTGTTTTCAACAGTGCTGTCAGTGAACGGAAGACTTTTCAAATGAAATGGTTATTGTAAAGATGCATGATAAATGAATTCAGAGGCAAGACATCATGTGGTAAAGAAGGTATACCTAGAAATCAAGAGAGCCATTGTCCTTTTTGTCTCTTACTTCTGTCTACTTCATTCACGTTATTATGCAGATCAGTGGCGGTTTTAGGGTGCAGTTCAACAGCAGAAATGCATATTCAAGTGAATGGCCATTATTCCAAACTAAATGATGTTAGGTTGGAATAGTACATACATGAGAAACATAGGGTAATGACCTAAATCAGGTTTGTTGAACTCTGAGGGCACATCAGAACATCTATAATGACTTAGGTGGTTTCCATATGAGCACAGGCTTGAATAGTTTCCCCGTTACTGCACCAGCTTCTGATACAGTGCATTAACAACAGGGCCTCTCTATGGCAGTTTCCCCCATAGGTTCTCCAGCATGGTCCCTTAAAAGTAGTCATCCCACCCCCCAGGCTTCCAAGGCCTTTTCTTTTCTTTTTACATGGGCAATTAAATATCATTATGCCAACTTAACTGTTATGACAATGTGTGAACCAAGTTCTCTGAATTCCCAACATTCACTGTTACAAAGGAGTACATCTCTATCTCCTTTCTTTGTGGAGATATGCTTTTCCTTTTATGCAGCGGTCATTTCGTAGAAAACAAGGTGCAGGAGCTCATTAGCATAACTCATTAGCATAACTTATTTGCATATGCCACAGCCCCTGACATCACCGTTAGTGTGTCAGAAGGCAACACTCTCCGCTCAGGCTCCACTGGACTGTTTTCGATAGCTAGCTATTGGGGGGGGGGGATGTGCAGATCTGTCCTCACAGAGGAGGGAGAGCTTGTACCTGAATAAAACTTGGTCTTAAAGGTGCCACTGGACTGTTTTGAATTGCTAGCTATGGGGGGGGGACACGCAGATCTGCCCTCACAGAGGTGGAAGAGCTTGTACCTGAAGGCAGACCAGGGGGGAGGGCTCTGCAACTTACCTGGCTGCTTCTTGCTCCTCATGGCCTGACTGAGGGCTGCTGGGAGCCAGGGGCGGGGCTTGTTGCATGTGCCCACCCCCTGAGCTCCTTACTGCTGGAGCTCCGCTCCTGTGCGCTCCCGCTGGAAATGACCCCTGCATTTATGTCTCTGCAATGAAAGGGGAGTTACTTTAAAAAATGAAAATTGGGAATTCAGAGAACCTGGTACCTACACTGTTATGAAGATATATTGGTATGACAGCATTCAACTGCTAAACATTCAAGATTCATTTTTTCTTTAAAAAGTCCCTGTGATGGGGGAAGGAAATGGCTGATGTGGAGAGAAGGTCAGAGAATATGGTTGCTATATGAGTGGAAAAATCTGAACATTCCTACCCACATGGCAGCCATCAAGGCTTTATTGCAATCTTTTCCAAAACTTCTCACCAAAGCAAGTTTGAAAAAGATCAGAGAAAAGCTGTTGAAATCCTGGGAGCTACATCAATATACCATAATGCTGTGGGGAAGCAGGAAAAAAGCCTGCTTCCTAACAGCATTAAACATAGGGGAAATAACCCCTTGAACCACCGCCTTGAACCACGAGGAAAGGTAGGGTATAAATATCTGAATGAATGAATGAATGAATGAATGAATGAATGAATGAATGAATAAAACCCATGTGAAAATGCCGTCAAAGAGGTACAACTAATTAGCTTATTTTAGATTCTCATAGTTCATATAAAATATTACAGCTGTCCATACCAGACAAACCTACATATTACATTTTTATCTTCAAGAACCTCACGGCAATGTACACCTAAATTTAACAGATCTCTGGGAAATTATTCCCAGTATAGCTGGCTTTTATTAGAGTTGTATGTTTTATATGTTTTAATGCGGTTTTGATTGCATTGAATTTTATATTGTTGTACTGTATTTATATTGTTGTAACCCGCCCTGAGCTTGTCAAAGGGAGGGCAGGATATAAATCCAAATAAACAAACAAACAGTGGAGCAGCAGTAAATCTGAGAGTTAGTGTGGTATTGTCATTATGTTGGCTATTATGTGGGACACCCAGGTTCAAATCCTCACAGTGCCATGGAAGCTCACTGGCTGATTTGGCCAGTTGCTCTCTCTCAGGGCCAAACTAGAAGAGATGGGAGTCCCTGGGTTCACCCCAAGGATACGTTGTCATTTTAAAGAGTAGGTTCCCACCCAGGAACCCCTTTAAACTGTGCCAACAGGGAAACAGTTCTGGTCAGGACCATCAAGGTGTGAAGGGAGCAGGGGATTCTGCCTTTCCTCCCATGCTATTTTTCTGACCAGAAATGGCACTGGGATGTGTGCAAGCAAACAAAATGCCCCCCGGTGCTGTTTTGGGCGAGGGACCAAAAAAGGGCACAGGGAGGCAAGATCCCCTTCTTTCCCAAGCTGTGGCAGTCCTGACCATAACTGGGGCCCTGCAGCACAGTTTGAAGGTGTTCTTATATAGGAACTCCCTCTTTAAAATGATAGGACATCCTAACCTACCTCACAGGGTGGTCATTGTAAAGATAAAAGGGAGGAGAGGAGAATTACACTGTGATGTGCTTTGGCAGAGAAAAGTGTGGTATAAATAATTGAGTAAAACAAGCTCAACAGGCTTGGCTAAACCTGACATGAAACCTAATTGTCTTGCTCTAGAATAACTGAGCTGAGGCTTTCAGTAGGCACGGTAGGATTCTGTAGATTCATGTTAGTAGTGCAGGGCTCTTTTTGTAGAAAAAGCCCAGCAGGAACTTATTATAATAATAGGCCACACCCAACAGCAGAAACCCATTAGCATATTAGGCCACACACCTGACAGCTCAGCTCATTAGCACATTAGGCCGCACCCCCATGTTACCAGAAGTATGCTTATCCAGCCACACCCACCTTTTGCTTCTTATTCTGTTTACCTTGTTTGTTGTCAAAACCCAGGGCTTTTTTTGTAGCAGGAACTCCTTTGCATGTTAGGCCACACACCCCTAATGTAGCCAGTCCTAATGAGTTTCTGCTGTTGGGTGTGGCCTGTTATGCTAATGAGTTCCTGCTGGGCGTGGCCAACTCGGGAGCCAGCTGGAACTCCGTTCCTGTGCGTCATTCCTGCCCAAAAATAGCCCTAAGTATAGGAAAGCATAACTTGTTCCTACAGGTTCCGTAAATAATATTTCAGTATAGGTGTCACCTTGCAAAGCATTTGTAATTGCTCAGACATGTGTAATATGAAATGGAACAGTTTAGCTTTCCTCTAGATGAGAGCAGAGCCAATGCTGTGAATACCTGGGAGTCCAGCTCAGTGTTTATTGTTCCCAAGCATCCCCATAAAGGTTTGAAGCTATTAATATCTTACAAAGCGGTGAGCTATTCCAAACACATGCCATGGTTAATTTGATGAACTCCGAGCCATACTACACAAGGGAGGGGCTTAAATGAGCATTACAGTACAAAGGAGCATCAGCCTTTTATTGGAAGAACAACATCTGCACCCACTCAAGCCAGCACTGAAAAAAAAGTACAATAGTTATTAATACTCAGTTTTCAAGGCACAGTTGAGAAAGAGTTGGAGTCAGGGAGACTCCCCCTTCTCCCTCAAGAGGAATAATATATTTTTGCACAGAGAGCATTCTGCCTTTGTCTGGGGTATTGGCTACCCAGCAAAGAAAGGATACCAGACAAGAAGGTCTACAGTCTCTTCTGGTGCGGCAGTTATTACAAAATGTTTCCCACAGTAACATTCCTGAGTTGTGTCAGGCATCATGCGGGTGCTAATGGCTGCTTCTTCACTTTGTATTTTCCATCTGCATTGGGCAGCGTGGAAATTAGGACCAGCTGAGACTGCGGTTGCTCCAGTGCCGACAGCCAACCAACCAAAATGGTTACAAAAAAGCTACAGACTGCATAATGAATATAAGGATGTACCACAACAGCACATTTACCTTTGTTGGAATTTGCCACCCTAGATTAGCAAACATGCTCCAGAAACTGCAAAGAATGTGAGGAAAGGTTTTCTCTTTTCCCCTTGGCCCTTTTCAAACAGCCTTTGTAATCCATTTTAGGAGCCAGTTGCTAACAGATTTTATTTACCTTTTCATATAAAGCTGCTTGTGTCTTGAAATATACTGGGTTCAGATGCTTAGAAGTGATCAGCTCCTAGTTTATTAGTGATTCAGCAAGAGAAAGAAGAGGACTGTAATCCCTGGCTGAAGCCAGGTATTTATGCCTGAAAAGGGTTATACCCAAAAACACCCCACTCCCAACGATAGACTATTTACACTCTATTGTTTCCCAACTGGTTTACTCTAGGATCCCTGTCCCCCTACTGGTCCATTCTAGGATCCTAGCCATCTATTGTTATGCACCCCAAGCTCAGTCCTTTTGCAAGGGCAGTTCAGGCTCAATACGTAACATGTCTCATTCGCAAAGTGGGGGTGAGCTATTAAAAAAAACCCCAAAGACAGGTGCTCTTTGCACTTCTTAATCACCATTGTGTGTTGTTTGAAATGGCAGCAGAGCTTTTGAAAGCAGCACCTTTTTTTCCTGCCACTTTTCACAGCATGTTCGATTTTGCCTTTTTCTCCCTCAGTGCTATATTCAGATGTTCTGAATGCTGGCGATATAGCATTGAATTGCTATATTGGTCTAACACTATAGTGCAAAAGTTAGAACATCCAAAAAGCCAAAATAGAATGTGAAAAAGGGTGAGGGGAAAGCGACGTTGTTTGAAGTAGGCAGATAATGTCAGATATGGCTCATAAACCATATTTAAAAATACTTCCTGAAATCTGTGTCCCCATGTCACTTGCATGGAATCAGGCCAGCAATGGATAACAACCCAGTTTAAAAGGACAATGTGAAATGAGTGCTTATTTCATCCCACTAGCAACACCAGTGTACTGATGATTTGTATGTGGCAATCAGGAAGGCAAGAGTCATACAACTTTCTTCAGTACAGAGGGCAGGCTTTTTTACAACTCCCCCCACCATGCCATTTCCCCAGTGGAAAATGACTTCTCCCCAGCTGCTTTACATCCTGGTGGTGGGGGGAAAGGTATGCATTGCAGGAGCATTTCCCTACCAGGGTAAAAACTGCACAAGGGTGGTGGGTGTTTTTAACTGGTGAAATAGTATGTGTGGGGGGGGGGGGACAGCAGCAAAGAGAGAGAGACTTGCTTGTTGGCAAGTCTAGCAGGCTTTGTTAATAAAAGAGTGAGTGTTTTGCATGTGCATGCTGACTAATTGACACTTAATGGCAGCAAATAGTCTTTGCAACATGGTAAAAGCAGCTTAACTCCAGAATCCTTCTAAAGCACTGTGGCAGGAAAGCATAAAACCACAAAGACTTTTTTTATTATTGCAACGGTGCCCATGTTAGCCTAAGCTACATAAGTCTGAAAAGCAAACCAGGGTGGAGTAAATTTAATATGAAATAACTGTCCCCTGAATGTCAGCTCTCTGCTCTGTATGTGTTTGTGGCAGGAAGTACAGAAAATCTTTGTTCAGTCCTTTGTCTGCTGCTCATTGTTCAAAAAGTCCTTGGTCCTTGTTTTGAAGTCTTGGTTATTAAATTTTGATGTGGCAACTGGACTCCTAGAGATGGGGGCATGGAGAGAAAGAATTAGGTTAGTAAAGTTTTTAAAATTCACTAAAACAGAACAAGATGCTTAAAGAGACACACAGAAGATAAGAATGGGAACATGGTGGAAACAACAACATGTACAAGAAAAACACACCATGAGGAATATTTGGACATGTTATTTTTCACTGTGTGCTTTTCTTGTACATGTTAAAGAGACACACATACATCTATGGTAAAACTCTGGAAAAGGAATACCAGACATCCCCCCCCCCCGTTGGGGGCAAGGGTCCCCCACTCCCAGCCCCACCTTTCCACCGCCTATTAGCTGGCCGGCAGGGGGGACTTGCTGAAAAGAAAAGGGAGGGAACATCCAGTGTTTTAGCAATGTGCCTTCAGAACTTCAGTATGACCTGGAAGTGACTGTTACCCCAACCAGTTTTGATTAAAACATGCTGCCTTCAATTGTGGGGAATTAGCAAGGCAGAGGAGCTTAGCAAGAGGTGGGGTACTTAGTGAGATTGGGCTACCAGTGTTTACAGGGATCTTTGCCCTAGAGAAACTCTCAGAAATGAACGAGTCAGTGGCTTAACCAAAAGGGCTGTTTTTATTAAAAGAAGAGATCCCAATAAAATGCAGACATATATAAATAAAACACATTACAACATACACACAAGTAAGGGAAATACAGAGGTGTGTGAATAATAGGAGGTTGTTGGAGGTTATCATTACCATTCTAGATGTGCAGAAGTCCACAGGGAAGAGGCTGTGAAGATAGAAGTCCTCAAGGGAAAGGCTGTGAAGATGGAAAGTGGCCCAAACAACATTTGGGGGTGACCTGTCAGTAAGCGCCCAGGACAGATACATGGAGCAGTGGCTGGGCAGCCATTTTATACACTAGAGAATGTGTCCTGCAGGGCAGGATTATGGGATGATGATCAAAGAACCAAGAGGTTTCCCAAATTCTGATCAAAAAGGTGTGATGGCACCCTAGTGGGTGTATCCCAGAGTGTGCATGTAGGGTTGATGGCTGATACTATCCTATACTTCAAGGTTAAATATGCTTTTGGTAACCCAGAGAATAGCCAGGAAGAGGACCATAAATCTGATTTCCAGAGAAATGTTTAAACTTTAAAAGATGTTTGGCCCAGGAAGGGAGTCATAAAGGACAGAGTAGGTGTTTTGCAGAGAAATGTCACTAAAGAAGATTTACTCATCAAAGAGACAAAGGAGCTTTCAGAGAAAGAAGATCTCCATATTGGAATGCTGAGAACTCTGATACTTACCGGGGGGGGGGGGAGGAGCAGATTGTACATAGGAGAGACAGATGGTTTGTTTCCATAGCCTTCAGGGTCTATATTTTTGGCAAAATCCCATGATCATATGTGTGTCCCCTTCAGGTCTACCTATAGGCCCAGAAACAATGCTTTGGGGGGCCCTGGGGTAGTTTAGAGGTGAGGGTGAGGGTGCCTGTAAATGCCAGTAGAACAGGCTTCCCCTCTGATGCAGGGTATACCAGTGGGGTCACATGACATAGACAGGGCTTTTTTTCTGGGGGAACGTGTCAGAACGAAGTTCCAGAACCTTTTCAACAAAATTCTTTTTAAAATGTTTATAAGTTCATGAGTTTTCAGTATACAGATTGAAAACTTCATTTCCCTCTTGAGAGTTCTGGCACCTCTTTAAAAAAGAAGAAGAAAGCCCTGTGTAGGCACATCAGGGATGCCGGAGCAATGCTCTGGTTTTTGGGCAAAAGCTCTATAATAGAAGCTAATTCTACCATAGAGTTTTTGCCCAAAAACCAGAGTGTCACCCTGATGTCCCTGACATGCCTACGTCACTTCTGGGTCACATTGGAAGTCACGTGGGCACATTGCTGAAACATTGGGTAAGAGTCCCTGCTCCCGGTAAGCTCATCACCATTCCCTGCCAGCTGCCATGAGGGACCTGGCAACCCTAGAAAGGAACAAAGGCATGATTCTAAATGAAGGTTTGCTGTCCAGTATAGGAATGGATACTCTGAACTGTATTGCCAGGCCTAGCCCAATCTCATCAGCTCTCAGAAACTAAGCAAGGTCAACCCTGGTTAGTATTTGGATGGGAGACCATCAGGGAAGTCCAGGGTTGCCACTTGGAGGCAGGCAATGGCAAATCACCTTTGATTGTCTCTAACCTTGAAAACCCTATGGGGTTGCCATGTTGACTGTGACCTGACAGCTCATTCTACCATAGGAATGGGAAATGGTGATAAGAACATAAGAACCCTGCTGGATCAAATAGTCCTTCTAGTCCAGCATCCTGTCTCACACAGTGGCCAACCAGTTCTTCTGGACAGCCAACAACAGGACATAGAAGCCAAGGCCTTCCCCTGATGTTGCCTCTTGGCTCTGGGATTCAGAGGCTTAGTGCCTCTAAATGTGGAGGTTCCCCTCAGTTGCAATGGCTAGTAGCTATTGATAGACTTATCCTCCATGAATCTAGTCCCCTTTTAAAGCTGTTTATTTCTGTGCCTATCACTACATCCTCTGGCAGCAAATTCCACATTTTAATCACTCTTTGTGTAAAGTAGTATTTTCTTTTGTCTGTCCTGAACCTATTGCCCATCAGCTTCATTGGATGCCCTCAAATTCTAGTATTTTGGGAGAGGGAGAAAATTTTCTCTCTGTCAACTCTCTCCACCCCGTGCATCATTTTATAAACCAATATCCCCCCCCCCCAGTCATCTCTTTTCGGAACTGAAAAGTCCCAGACTCTTCAGCCTTTCCCTAATCAGCTTGGTTGCCCTCCTCTGAACTTTTTCCAGCTCTGCAATGGTGCGGTGGGAATGGTGGGCTGAGGGGGAGAGAAAGATTGGTGCCTTTCTGAAGACGGCCGTGTTGATGGATGATGTGAGATCTGAATTAGATTCATTTGCATTCAAGGTGCCCCACTCTTAACAAATACACAGATTAGTCACTGTGGGCATTGGAGGCAATGCATGTAGGTAGAAATACTTACACAATATATGTAGGGAGTGAGTTTAAAATGTGAACTGACTGCATGAAGATTGCAAGCTGGCAGATTTATCCCTAAATTCTGAAAAGATAGAAGCCCAGTGTGCTTCACAGTTGTCCTTTTTAGTATTGTGATTACTAAATAAGCACAGCATTTGACAACACTGTGGTAAAACTGGCTAAGAAAATGCAATTTTCACCATGTTGTGGCAAGCAGGACTACATTTAGCTGCTTTTACAGAGTGGGGGAGAACAATGGGACTTGTTCTCCTTGTACCCAAGCAATAATTACAGAGCTGTGGTAGAGAGCAGGCCACACTGATGGCTGAATAACAGACTGCAATAACTACAAGGTGGTCTAAAAATCTCGGTGTGACTCATTTGGCATTCAGTCGTTCTTTTTTAGAGTATCAAATGCATTGCAGTACTGTACGATACAATACATTCAAATCTAATTTCTGAGCATTATAGGGGTCTTGATTTTATGATAAACTCTTGATTTTATGTTGCTCTTGATTTTATGATTAACTCTTATCAAAGAAAGAAGAGTGTCTGGTCCTGGGGTTGCCTGGGTGGAGCTCAGAGCTGCAGGGTCCTTCAGGGTGCGACTCTGGCTGGTTGGCTTGGCTGGGCCTTGGATTAAGCCAGGGGAGGGGGTTAACCAATCACTTTGGTACCTCCTCCCAGTTGATGGACTACTCCACACTCTGACAATGGCTAGGAGTTGAATCCATGCTCTTCCGGTGTAACAGGCCAGATTACCCCCCCCCCGGCCAGAGTAACCCCGGGGTTATTGAGGGGGGTTATTGAGGGGTTATTCTGGCCTAGCCTAGAGTAACCCTGGGTTAATCTGGCCAGCTGTAACAGGCCAGATTCCCCCCCCCCCGGCCAGAGTAACCCCGGGGTTATTGAGGGGGGTTATTGAGGGGTTATTCTGGCCTAGCCTAGAGTAACCCTGGGTTAATCTGGCCAGCTGTAACAGGCCAGATTAACCCCCCCCTGGCCAGAGTAACCCCGGTGGTTAGTCCAGATGGGGGGTTACTCTGGGCTAGCCCATACTAACCCCCACCTGACCAGAGTGGTAAGTTAAATGTCAGCTGAATCCAATCTCTTCTTCTTTTTAACTTCTTTTTTTAACTTCTTCTTTTTAACTGCACAACACAACAACCGGCTAGCCCATACTAACCCCCGCCTGGCCAGAGTGGTAAGTTAAATGTCAGCTGAATCCAATCTCTTCTTCTTTTTAACTTCTTTTTTTAACTTCTTCTTTTTAACTGCACAACACAACAACCTGTAACCCCGGGCTTAGTTGAGTGGTAACTTAGATGTCAGTGTAACCAGCACAGTGCCAGCTTCTGAGGGTTTCAGGTCCATGAGAAACTTGTCAGGCAATCTGAGATTCCTCTTGGTAGTGAAGAACAGGGTATGAATCCAATCTCATTAGTCAACAGACCCAAATATCAACAGTACGACGACTGACATTTCTTTGGAGAGCCAAATTTTTTAAACTATACAGGTAGGTACTTTGTTATTAATTTAAT
>NW_015163117.1:341895-344261 GCF_001447785.1 Gekko japonicus | reverse complement strand
TCCTTCCTTTTAGTAGATCCCAAGAGCAAGCAGTTCCTTATTAAAATCTCCTTAAGAATAATGTCATCATGGATGCACTCCAAATAGAAGAGTGTGGGGCCAGAATCAGTGTCTGGACTGGGCCATGCTCTATGTCCTGTGGCTCTCTGGGTCAGGTTATAAGTGGGGTGCCCTCAGTATTTGGGCTTCCCAAGAGTAAAAGGCAGCGCCTCTGGCAACAGAAGGTGGTTCTCTCTGGTTATTGGGGAAGTATCTCTCTTAGTAGGAAAAGACAGCAGCCCCAGAAAGCAGGCCTGGGGGGTTAATCTGGCCTGGGGGGTTATTCTAGCCCGGGGGGGAATGGGGGGTTATTCTAGGCTAGGCCAGAGTAACCCCGGGGTTACTCTGGCCGGGGGGTGAATCTGGCCTGTTACAGCTGGCCAGATTAACCCGGGGTTACTCTAGCCTAGGCAGGGTGACAGCTCCGAGCTCTCCAATCCCTGCTCATCCTCCCTGGCTGCATGCAAACAGCTCCCACTCATACCCAATGAGAGGGCTGTCTCCTGACCAAGCTCCTCAGGAGAGGATGGGTTCATCTCTTGTCCCCGCCCCTTTTCCTTACTCTTGACGTGGGGAGGAGCGAGCCTTCCCACTGGAGCCGGCTTCCCCTCTTTCCTGAGTTTGCCCTTCCCCAAGCTGTTCTCAGATGGCAGGAAATGCCTCCTCCCAGAGTTGGCCATTCCCTCAGAGTTGCCGCCTCACTCTTGTGTCTCCACTTTGTTGCTATTGAGCCTGATGCATCTAGGTAAGCCCGGTGTGGGGAGCCACCTCTGGGCAAAGGCTTTTTTCTTTTTCTTTTGGTATTGTGTGTGTGTGTGGCTGGAAGTCATGGTTGACTTCTGGCGACTTCTAGTGGGGCTTGGATGTTTCAGAGAGGTGGCTTTCTACTGCCTGCCTCTGCGTCCCAGCCCTGGTATTCCTTGGAGGTCTCCCCTCCAAGTACTTGCTTAGCTTCTGAGATCTGACAAGATTGGGCTTTCCTGGGCTATCCAGGGCAGGGCAAAAGAAGACATTTTGAAGGAGCATAGAAGTAAAATGCCACTTGCACAACAAATTTGAAACCTGGGAGAACTGTTCCAATTCAAATGTGAATCCATGGATTTTGAAAAATGTCATATTTTGCTTGTAAAATTTCCCTGCCCGAGATTCTTACAACTAAATCTCACTGAGCATTTCAAAGGGCATATTAAACATGACCAAATGCAATGCTATTCATATTTTATTTTTCTAAACCCCACAGTGTCCTCTCTTACCAGTTCAATCCTAGTCAATGGAGCCGGAAATGTATAACTCTCCTTAGGACTGCATTGTATGTGTTTCAGATTGTACGCTGGCTTTTGACAACTCTCTACCTCTCTGTGTCTCATGCACGTATATTTGGGCTTGTTTGTATATATCTCCAACCCTTGTTTCTCTTTAATTTTATATATTTAATCCTATTGTTCTCTTTTTGCCATTTCCCTTTCAGTTTCCCTTCAGTTATATCACAGAATAGTTCTCCATGCTTCAGAGCATGCACTAACCTACTTCTTCACACTCTGTATCAGTCCTCATCCCTCTCCATTCCTGTCCAATAATTTATAGTGGGCTTTAGAGCAAACATACCTGAGAATCTGAGGGAAAATGGATTTAGAAGAATTGTTCCTTCCCCTTCCTCACATACCTATTCAGATGCATTGTCTTTGCATGAAGTTGTTGGAATGAATGAGACATAAGGAGGCAAGTCCTGGCAACACTTGTTATCTGTTGTCTTGGCCAATGTGAAGTGAGCTACAGATGGAAATTTCAGACTGCTGGCCAAGCTCCCCGCTACATTTTGCATAAGGTTGCCAGCTCTGGGTTAGGAAATTCTAGGCGATTTTGGGGGTGGAGCCTAGGGAAAGTGGGGTTTGCAAAGGCAGAGACCTCAGCAGTGTAAACTACCCTACAGTCCACCCTTGAAAGCAGCAATTTTCTCCAAGGGACCTGATCTTAGTTGTCTGATGATTAGTTGTAATTCTGGGAGACCCCCTCCCCCTACCTGGAGGTTGGCAACCCTGATTTTGCATGCAGAGTGGCAGTGAGTGGGGTTCTTTTCAACCGCTGAAAGACTAAGCCTTACAGGGCCTGAGGAGAGTGGCTATATTGGTGTAATAGACATGGTCAAAGCTGTCCCTCCATTGGGACTACCAGCCTCCAGGTGGTGGCTGGAGATCTCCTAGGGTTGCAACTGATCTCCAGGTGACAGAGATCAGTTCACTCAGAGAAAATGGCCGCTTTGAAAGGTGGACTCTATGGCATTATACCCCACTGAGGTCCCTCCCCTCCCAAAACCTGTCCACCTCAGG
>NW_015163117.1:329591-341828 GCF_001447785.1 Gekko japonicus | reverse complement strand
AGTATTTGGGCTTCTCAAGAGTAAAAGGCAGCGCCTCTGGCAACAGAAGGTGGTTCTCTCTGGTTATTGGGGAAGTATCTCTCTTAGTAGGAAAAGACAGCAGCCCCAGAAAGCAGGCCTGGGGGGTTAATCTGGCCTGGGGGGTTATTCTAGCCCAGGGGGGAATGGGGGGTTATTCTAGGCTAGGCCAGAGTAACCCCGGGGTTACTCTGGCCGGGGGGTGAATCTGGCCTGTTACAGGGTTTCCCTGGCCTGTCTAAGGGCCAGCTTGCCCAGGCTCCCTGCAGTCATGGGGCACCTGGGCAAGCCAAGGGAAGGCAATTTAAACTGCCTTCCCTTCCAGGGGGGGCTTACTTGGGCTCCCCGCAGCTGCGGGGCACCCGGGGAAGCCAAGGAAAGGCATGGGGTGTGGCCTAACATGCTAATGAGCTGTACTATCAGGGTGTGGCATAATATGCTAATGAGGTTTGCTGTTGGGTGTGGCCTATTATGCTAATGAGTTCCTGCTGGGCTTTTTCTACAAAAAAAGCCCTGATCACCACTACTACTGAATGAACCCTGAGCTCAGTTCTGAGTTGGGCTCAGGAAACCTGCCTCTTTAGCTACAATATCAGCAAATAACTGTTACTTTTTTTGAGTACATTTCTTTTGAAAACCCTAAGGCATTTTTGGCATTCCTGATGACGGCATCACTGGAAGCACCATGGGGATTTCTGAGAACTTACCTTAGCTCCCTGGTGTGCCCACAATGTCTTCATCTCCCCACAACCTCTCTTCATAGCTGCAGTGATTGCAGATAAAATAGTCGCAGCAGGCAGGTGGAAAAAGAGAAGAGTCTCTCCCCACCTCCCTCCCTCCCTCCCTCCTACTCCTCCCCCCTTTCTTGATACTTTAGACATTGTTCTCAGATACCTTTCAAGCTGCAGAAGGACTCTGGGGACTTGATGCTTACATCAGATTAGAGGCAAACATGATGAGGTGCTGAGGTCTTGAGCCTGGGGAATACAGACTTCGTCAACATTGGTCACTAGAGCTGCCAGTTTCCAGGTGGGGAATTGCCTGGAATTCAAACTGTTCTCCAGACTGCAGAGATCCGTTCCCCTGGAGGGAATGGCTGCTTTGGGAGATGGGCTCTATGGCACTGTGCCCCACGGAGATCCCTCACCTTCCCAAACGCTGTGCTTTCCAGGCTCCACCCCCAAATATCCAGGAATTTCCCAACCCAGAGTTGCCGACCCCAGTTCTCATCATTGTATCTGAGGTGACTCAAATTGTTGCAGAAAGGGTGTCAAAATTTAATAAGGATATCACTGCAGATCCACGACAATTGACGAACAAAGAATCTGTCTTTTGCCTTTCATCCTGGGTTTGTAGGCCATCTATACTTGAATCTTTGCAATACAAAATCAGATTTGCTCAGGAATCTCCCCCATCCAATTCCTGCTTTATTCTGAAGTTTTGATGAATACAATAAGTCATAGACTAGTATTAAAGGTAAAGGTAAAGGTTCCCTTGCTCGAAAGCCAGTCGAATCCGACTCTAGGGTTGCGGTGCTCATCTCCGTTTCAAAGCCGAAGAGCCAGCGCTGTCCGAAGACGTTTCCGTGGTCATGTGGCCGGCATGACTAAACATCAAGGTGCACGGAACACTGTTACCTTCCCACCGAAGTGGTACCTATTTATCTACTTGCAATTTCTTGCTTTCGAACTGCTAGGTTGGCAGGAGCTGGAACTAGAGACGGGAGCTCGCTTCGTCATGCAGCTCCCGGGTCTCGAACTGCTGAACTACCGACCTTCCACAGCCTGCAGTTCAGTGTCTTAACCACTTGAGCCACCACAGCTCCTCCAGACTAGTATTACTGAGCTACAAACTGATAGTACTAACACAACGAATAACACATCAAGATTTTCAAGAGAGTAACTACATGCACATTTTAGTTTTTATCTCTTCTACTATACATTGGGAAAGATTAGTTCTTTGCATGATCCTATGTTTTGCTATTTAAATGCTGGACTAAATAATTTCATTCTTTACAATCTGAAAACATAGCTTTAGTGTCAGATATTTTCCTGGATCAAGGCATGTATTTGCTTAAGTTTGCAGTTTCTTCTGCTTTCCAAATTCAAGATGAGTTCACACATCTGGTTCCTTGATCAGATGAGCTCTGATAGCAGAGGTGAATGTGGGTTAGAGAAAAGTTCTAAGCAGAATTGGGGGGAAGCTGTGCAATTGCCATACAGAGAATTCAGCTGCCCTTACCTGTGTCTCTTCTGATCTGAAAATCAGACCGCTTCAAGCCTGTTTTATATACAATTGGAGCAGACCTGGGTTTAAATAAACAGGTCTACCACCATCATTTAATGATGGCATTGGCAACTATGGCTTGGAGATTTCCAGGAGACTTGGGGGAGGGGCTGGGCAGGGCAGAGTTTGGGGAGGGGAGGGAGCTAGCAGGAATGTGATGCCATAGAGCATACCTTCCCAAGCTGCCATTCCCTTCAGGGGAATTGGTCTCTGTAGTCTGGAGATCAGATTTAATTCTGGAAGAACACCAAGTCCAACCTGGAAACTGGAAACTGTGGTATTCACTAAATCATTTCAGTTTTATATTGTGAATCAAGAAATGGAAGGTAAAATAGTTTTAAGAATTCTCAGAGATGTTGTTGTTGTCATATGATGAAGACTCATTGGGTTTGACTTTACAGGCCCTTGAATAAGATGTCCCCAGCCATTCTCTCTGCATAGTAGAAAAAGGCACAAAAATGGCCACCTACTTTCTGGACCAGCGTTGTGGTTGTTTAAATATATATTTTTTAAAACACACAAACAAACAGACTTAGTAACTGCCAGTAAAAGTAGTCCTTCCATGGAGTCTTTCGAGTGATGCATCCACCCACTCTACCAATAATGTTGAGGGGAAATAGAAGCTTTTTCCAAAAAAAAATAAAAAATAGGCAAGCACTTGTTGCATTGCATTTGGTTCATGGGGGTGGAGGGAGAGTGGACTACATGGTCTCTCTCTGGAGAGTAACCTAAGGAAAGGAGAGGGACCCTACCCATACAAACCTAAGCAATGAGAAATGTGACATTAAACAAAATAACTAATCTACAAAAAGGCAGAAAACAGATAGCCTGCTGAGGGTAACCAGAAAAGTGAACAAACCAAGAAAAATGAACTATAATTAAAAAAACCCAAGAAACAAAATCCTCAGAAGTACAGAAAAGGAAAAGCAGAAGATCCAAACAAACCAGAGATTAATCCTCACAGAACCCCAAAAACAGCAACAAAAATAATGCCTCTCCGAAAGTATCCCACCTCAGCAACCTTACTACCCTCTCCCCAGGAAAGAAGATGAAGGAAAGACTAGCTAGTAGTAATACATTAATAATCAAAATGAATCAAGCCGGTCTGTCAAGCTAAGAGTCCAGTGCAGTAAAGGCAGGATCTGTCCAACCAAATAAGGATATGAGGAGCAGTGCTGCCCAGAATTAAACTTTGTTGGTCTTAAAGGTGCCACTGGACTCAGACTTTGTTTTATCGCTTCAGACCAATGGCTACCCACCTGAACTGAACTGATGGCTACCATTTAAAATTTCCCTCCCTCCAAGAAACCCTGTGTGATTTGCCAAGGGAGCTAAGACTGGCTGGGAGGAAATGCAGTTTCTCTTGGAATAGAAGGCAGGCAGGCTATATTAAAATCTGAACCATTCAAGAGGTTAACAAATCTGGAAGTCATTCCAAGAAGGCTTTGACTACCCGTGATACAGCCTACCAGACCAATGCCAAGTAAGTCAAATGACTTTTAGGATCAGCAATATCTGACTGCATACCCTAGTGACTGCAATGATGATTTTCATGTGTGAAACAGTAAAAACAGTTGCAACTCACTGACAGAGTTATCACCTCATATTTCAAACACATTCTTTCTTTCTTTTTTTTACTGAGAGCTTATTATAAGTCAACAAGTGAGCCGCAGGGCAATCTTATGTGCACCCACCATTACCATTTGCATCACATTGGTACTTTCATGGTATATGCCTAATTTTCCCTATTATATTAGCTCTCATGATTGCTTGTTTTATACCTTTATTTGTGGGCAGGATTTTCTGTTTAAACTTTGGAATTAAAAAAATCAACAGAAACAATACCATTCGGAATTCCAAAGGGATAGCCATATTAGTTGGTGCAGCAAAAATATCAAAGGATGTTGATAAAAATGAATGCATTTACTGAGGAAGAAGGTTTTGGGAGTCACAGCCCATTGCATCAGATGTGAAGAAGTGAGTTCTGACTAACAAAAAGCATATGCTACAATAGATAATTGTGTCTGAGGAAGGGTGCATGCACACGAAAGCTCATGCCTTGAATAAAACTTTGTTGGTCTTAAAGGTGCCACTGTGGACTCAGGCTTTGTTCTATTGCTTCAGACCAACACAGATATGTTAGTCTCTAAGGTGCTTCAAGACTTTTCATTATTTTAAACTTTGTGTTAGCTAATGGTATTGGATGTCTATAGGTAAAGGTAAAGGTTCCCTTGCTCGAAAGCCAGTCGAATCCGACTCTAGGGTTGCGGTGCGCATCTCCGTTTCAAAGCCGAAGAGCCAGCGCTGTCCAAAGACGTTTCCGTGGTCATGTGGCTGACATGACTAAACACCAAGGTGCACGGAACGCTGTTACCTTCCCACCAAAAGGGTACCTATTTATCTACTTGCAATTTCTTGCTTTCGAACTGCAAGGTTGGCAGGAGCTGGAACTAGAGACGGGAGCTCACTCCGTCATGCAGCAACTCGGGTCTCGAACTGCTGAACTACTGACCTTCCACGGCCTGCAGTTCAGCGTCTTAACCACTTGAGCCACCGCAGCTCTATAGTGACAGATTAATCCAAACTGACATTGTCACAGCAAAGATAATCTATTTCTGTGAATCATGAAAGGATATTAAGCTTTATTTGGAAAGAACAACTGCCAGGCAGATAAAAGGCTGATGCGAAGGCAAGCTGAGTGACAAAGTAGTAACATTTCCTGTGCCATTGGAATGAGAGTTTCCAGGCTGTGATACTAATCTGTGATTCTAACTAGTGGCTTTATATAGTCAGAAAAGATGACAAGTGAATGCTGAACCTTGTGTTCGATGAGCTACCCTTATCTTTTGCCCTTTCAGCAGGTATACCACCATTTGTTATCTATATCTCTCCTTATATATAATTGAATAGTGGGTGCCAAAGTTCTAATTCTAAAATGCACTCCCTTAGTGTATGGCTGATGGCACTGCTCCTCAGCATATATCGCCACCAATCAGAAGGCAAAGCCTGGGTCCCACCCACACCACAACTGCTGCAACAACCTGGTCTTTTGCATATGGAAGCTGATTGGACTTCACTCCATTCCACACCTCAAACTCCCCCCCCCCGCAAGGCAGTTGGAATGTCAGTTGCATATGGAATCTGCTGTATTCTGGTGGTGTGCAGGTCCCAGATTCATGTTTTAAAAGCAGACTGACACTGTTTGCCCAAAGCCAGAGCACTCTCCCAGAGCCTCTTTCTAGATCTCGTTGTATTTATTTCCACAACGGGCCTTATTTCTAGTAGTGGTATAAAGAACAATATTATATCATTACAAGTATATCCCTGATACACACAGACACAGACAGAGGAAGGTAATTTGAACTCTTCCCGTAAAGCTGTTAGGTAGGCTTCAATGAATCCATTCCTTTTTTGCAACAGAAAACGATGCTGAGAAGCAGTAATGCACTCCCAATCCCTGAATCATGGTTCAGGTAGGATTTGAGCACATAATTCCAGCAACCACCTCTTGCATGCTAATGGAATGTAGTGAGTCTCAAAACTGTGTTGGTTCCTCAGAGATATGAGGAGCCCTGATACTGTCTGCATACCTTAGTTGATGCATGCCAAAGGAGATTTTCCCATCTTACAAATCAATTTGAATATCACCCAGAAATATTTTATTTTAGCACGTGCACATGTTTGGATGGATTGTCTCCTGCAGATATTCATGGCCTCTATTACAAATTCAATGATCTGGATGTATCATCACATATTTTATTTTAATTGTGTTTAAGACAGTGGGGTGGGTCTAGTGACCCATCCACAGAAGATGCTGATGGTCATGGTTGATCTTCTCTGCACTCCCTCCACCCACCCAGCAGTCCGTTATGTCCCTGGAAAAGTGTATTCCCAGGACCACTGGATCCATGTGGACTGGGAAGCTGCAGGGAGGTGGTCCAAGAGGATGAAATCTCCCTTTCTGCCTCTGTAATGTATCAGGACCTGACCGCATGGTCAGCTTGGACATCACGCGGTCAAGTACAAACATCGAGCTTTGCTCCGACAGACAATGGATGATATGGATCCTAGCCCGCACCAATCAGAGGGCTAGGCTCCGGGCTGAGAGCCTGTGGAACTCTCAACCACTAGTTTGGACCTATTGGGAAGTGGGTGGGTGTTTTGGGTGGTGGTTTCACGGGGGATATAAACCGGCCTGCGAGCCGGCTAAAGTTGTCTTGTTCTACACCAAATAAAGTACGCTAAGCTGAAATCACTCGTCTGTCTGCATACTTTTCAGCCTCCTTTCTCAGTACAGTTCTATGTGTATTTTACTGGTGAGCTATGTGTAGCAAAATAAGATCCAAGGATCACTCATTGAAATCATTCTAATTTAGCATGTATGTTTGGTGCACAAATCACTAGACGTTTTATAGGTTGCGTTATTTATCACATCCACTGCTGGTGACATATGGCTTTTGTATGAAAAATAAAAAAGCAAGAGATACAAAATTTCAAACCTGTATGAAATAAAAATATATAAAACTTTCCAATGCTATAACACAGGGCTTTTTTGTAGAAGAAGCCCAGCAGGAACTCATTAGCATAATAGGCCACACCGAACAGCAGAAACTCATTAGGATATTAGGCCACACTCCCAACAGCATCACACATTACCATATTAGGCCACACCCATGCCTTCACTTGGCTTGCCTGGCTGCAGGGAGCCCGGGCAAGCCGGCCCTTGGAGGGAAGGGAAGGCAGTTTGAACTGCCTTCCCTTGGCTTGCCCGAGTGCCCTGCGGCTACGAGGAGCCAGGGCAAGCCGGCTCTTGGACAGGCTGGGGAAGGCACAGGGAGGAATTTCAATGCCTCCCCAATCCTTCCAGGGCCCCCCTGGCCCGCCTGCCTCAGAGTTGCCAGGGGGTCGCTCTCCAGGCCTTCCCTCTGTAGCCACGCATGCAGAGGTTTTGGCTGTAGTGGGCGTGGCCAATTTAGAAGCCAGCTAGAACTCTGTCCCTGTGTGTTCCTGCCCAAAACTAGCCCTGCTAACATATCCTACAAAAACAGCAGAAGTGCTATTACTGTACACTGTATTAATAAACAAGAATTTAAAACAGTGCACATAGTGTTTCTTAAGTTTGATGTAATAGAGAATGCCATGAATTGTGTCAGATAAAATGTACCAGTCCAGTGCTGCCAATGACAGCCAACTGATAGATAGACCCAATCAAATTATGTGACTTGGTCTGAACTCCTTGTCCATCAGAAGCAAGCATAGATGTAAATACAACTACCTATGCAATGTTGTGAAGTTTTTTGCATTGCCATTAGCTGCTGCTACCACAGAGACAATAACATACAGATTGCTCTAGAGGCAGGAGAGAGTGAGTAATTTTACCTCGTTTCAATGAAGGAATTATTTTCTTCACACATTCATTTATCTTCATTAGATTTATATCCTGTCTTTTGCTTAATAAGCTCAGAGTAGCTAACAAACAGCAGTTGTAAAAACAAATTATATTAAATTGACATGACAAAAACTGAAAACTGGCTTTTCTTTCTGCAGGTGGAAATTGATTGCTTGAACTGCTACATGAGGGATGGCAAATGGAGACAGTCATAAGAACATAAGAGCCTTGTTGGATCAGACCAGTGATCAATCTAGTACAGCATCCTGTCTCACACTGCGGCCAAACAGTTCCCCTGGAGGGCCAGCAACAGGGTATAGAGGCCAAAACTTTCCTATGATGTTACTTCCTGACTCTGGGATTCAGAGGTTTAGTGCCTCTGAACATGGGGGTTCCCTTCAGTCAACATGGATGGTAGTCACTAATAGACCTATCTTCCATTAATCTATTTAATCCCCTTTTAAAGTTGTTTATTCCTGTGCACCTCAGCATTTAGTCATGCCGGCCACATGACCACGGAAACGTCTTCTGACAGCGCTGGCTCTTCGGCTTGGAAACGGAGGTGAGCACCACGCCCTAGATTTGGATTCGACTAGCTTTCGAGCAAGGGAAACCTTTACCTTTACTTATTCCTGTGTAGGGAAGGACACAGACTGGCACATGAACTAACGTTCATCAGGAATTTTGTGGCAAATTCATGGTGGTTCATGAAGACAAGAAAAACAGCTGAGTGGTGGGGAGCAGAAAGCAAGGGTTTAAATGGCTCTGAGCCATTTTAATCCCTGCTTTCTGTTCCCCACTGCTCAGCTATTTGGGTTAAATGACCTGAAGCCATTTAAACCCCTGTTTTTTGCTTCCTGCTTTCTATCCCTACAAAAAGTGGCAGGGAGCAGAAAGCAGGGTCACGAACCAGTATGAACCAGTTCAGTTTGCAAACCAATGTATTGGTTTGTGGTTAGGTTTGTGGTTCAACCATGAACCACGAACCAAATCACAACAATGCAGTTCATGCCCATCCCTATTTCTGTGGCGATCACTACATCCTCTGGCAGTGAATTCCACATTTTTATCAGTCTCTGTGTAAAGAAATATTTCCTTTTGTCTGTCCTGAATCTACTGCCCATCAGCTTCATTTGATGCCTTTGAGTTGTAATATTTTGGAAGAGGGATAAAAATTTCTCTCTGTCAGCTTTCTCCACTCCATGCATAATTTTATCGACATCTATCGTGTCCCCCCTTAGTCATCTCTTTTTTAAACTGAAAAGTCCCAGACTCTTTAGCAGTTCCTCATCTTGTCTCCCCCTTCTGTACTTTTTCCAGCTCTGAGAAAGATCAGACTCCATTAGCCTATAACTGAAGTTGGGATTTTTTGTTACCAGCATTGAACTTCATTTGCCACACTGTTGCCCACTCACCCAGATTGTGGCACTCCTCTTGGAGCTCTTCACAGGTAGCCTTGGTCTTCACCATCCTGAATAATTTGGTGTCATCTGCAAACTTGGCCGCTACACTACTCACCCCACTGTTTACTTCCCTTCACCGTGAGAACTGTCCATTTATTCCTACTCTTTGCTTCACATCATTTAACCAATTTTTAATTTATAAGAGAACCCATCATTTTATCCCATAATTACTAAGTTTACTCAGGAGTCTTTGGTGAAGTACCTTGTCAAAAGCATTTTGAAAGTCCAAGTATATATCTATCTCACATCTGAGTTCCATAAGAACTCTCAGGCATATGCCATCAGGACCTGGAGACTTATCAGTTTTTAATTTCCCCAGTAGGTCTAGAACATCATCTCTAATCACTTCAATTTGGCTCAGTTCTTCAAACTCCCTTCCTGAAAATAGAGACTGTGGTGTGGGTAGGTGCCCCACATTTTCCACTGTGGAAATTCATTGGGACAGACCTTCCGCTTTTTACAAGAAGCCTCTTTTTTTTTCAGGTTCCCTGACTTGTGTTGTTAACCATGCAGGCATTCTTTTAGATTTGGCAGTGCCTTTTCTAACCTGTACAATGCATTCTGTTTGGGTTTCAATTAGTGTCATTTTAAATAGCTTCAAAGCATTGACTCTCTTGTATTTCCCTTTCAGCTTCCTTTTAAGCATTTTCCTCATTTTTGTAAAGTGCCCTCTTTTGACACCAAATGTTTCAGTTATGGACTTTAGGAATAACTTTCCATTGACCTGAATACTGAACTTAATAGCATCATGGTCACTGTTTCCAACTGGTGCAACATCCTCGCCATCTCTCACCAGGTCTTGAGACTTGCTCAGAACCAAGTCCAAGATCACTACCTCTCTGGTTGGCTCTGAGACGAACTGTTCCAGTGCACAGTCATTTATGATATCTAGGAATCTCATTTCTACAGCATGACTCGAACACATCTTTACCCAGTCAATGTGAGGGTAGTTGAAGTCTCCCAGTATAATAACATTTTCTACTTTAGTCACCTCCCTTATTTCCTTCTCCTTCTCAAGATCAGCCTCAAGGCTTTGATAAAGTGAGCGATAGTATACCCCACTTTTAAGTAACCTTTAGGGCCCAGTATTTCCACCCATATAACTTCTGATGTGGAGTTAATTCCCCTGATGTTTTCTAACTTATTTGATTCTATGCCCTCTTTGATGTACAATGTAACACTTCCACCAGCGATCCCTCCCTGTCCTGCCTATAGAGCTTATACCCAGGAATGACTGCATCCCATAGATTTTCCCCATTCCACCAGGTTTCTGAGATACCTACTATATCTAAAGTGTCATTGAACACCAAGCACTCCAGCTCCCCTATCTTGGCTCAGAGACTTCTAGCATTGGCATATAGATACCTATAATGTGTTTCCCCCTCCATTAACTCTTGCCTCCCTCAGCCCTTTAGTCACCACACAAGGCCATCAGTTGCCATCCTATCATCACTCCCAACTTCTATTATTGTCATGGACCAGCCAAGTCCAGCAGAGCCAGGAGATGCAGAGGACTCCTCTGAGGAAGAGGTAGTCAGCAGACCTGACCCAGACCCACTGTCAGTGGCAGAGGTACTTCTTTGGACTTGAAGCTGTGAGTGTTGTCTAACCGGTGCCTGAACTTTGGAACTTTATCTTGACCAACCCTGAAATCTAGAATTGATCTTTGAGTGCCTGCTGTGTGTCAGTAATCATGGCCTTTACCTTATAAACCTTGTTCTTGAACTCTTCTTTGGACTTGATCCTTTATATATATGAGAGAGGGAACAGTAACCGGATGGAAATAATGTTTCATAGAATTATAGAGTTGGGACCTCCAGGGTCGTCTAGTCCAACCCCCTGCACAATGCAGGACATTCACAAAGCCCCATAGAGATCCTGTGTGCCTTTTACAGGCTCAACCCTCTAAGGAGCTAATGTTCAGAAGCTCATATTGGAAGCCAGTTGAAACAGCTCTGTTTTAAAAATAATAATGTCTGCACAATAGTGGTACAGTGACAAAGAAAAGGAATAAACCTTACGGGCTAGCAATTCCCATAATCCTTGAAAATGCTTTCACTCTGTTCATGAGTATGAACAGTAACCACAGAAATTATAGAAGCTGCTAAAAAGCAAGGGTGGTCTAAGCCTTCCTTCCCCTTTCGATTGGTTCCAAATATTCTGAGTGAAAAGGAAAACTCAGCTACAACAAAAATGAGTTTACCTTTTATATAATACAAGACCTCAAAGTCTGGCCATTTTAGCTTTTTCAGATCATGTGGCCTTTTAGCTGTTTGGAAGAACAGGCTAACAGCCAGCATGGTACATTGGTTAAGAGCAGCAGAATCTAATCTGAAGTACCAGGTTTGATTGCCCACTTCTCCTCATGAAGCCTGCTGGGTAACCTTGGGGCAGTCACTTTTTCTCAGAACTCTCTCAGCCCCACCTACCTCACAAGGTGCCTGTTGTGGGAAGAGGAAGGGAAAGGCAATTGTAAGCCACTTTGAGACTCCTTAGGGTAGAGAAAAGTGGTATATAAAAACCAATTCTCCTTCTTTGTCTTCTTTCTTAAGGAAGTGTGCTAATGCATACATAAGACAAACAGAAGAACTTCATCTATCCCCACGTCAATTCAGATTGGAAGGTGCATGCTTGAATGTTCCCCTGTGTGTGTGTACAGTCAGAAGCCGTCTGCTTCCCATTTCTCTTCCTCATATATGTAGTTAAACCTAGGCAGTGTCAGATATAGAATAAAGACTTCTTATTGCGAGGAGCTGCTATTTTAGAACAGACTTTTGGTTAATCATGTGGTACCTGCTCCATCAGGAAGAATTAAGGGCCACATAAATAAGAGGGTAAGCACTATGGTATAGCTTGATCTTGTCAGATCTTGGAAGCTAAACAGGGTTGGTATTTGCATGGGAGACCACCAAGGAAAACTCTGCAGAGACAGGTAATGGCAAACCACCTCACCTTCTCACTTGCCCTGAAAGCCCCTTGCTGTGTTCACAACTGGACTGCATTTTTCACTTACTCAGTCAGTTATAAGGTACACAGAGCAATCCTAAGCAAAGTTACACCTTTCTAAGACCACTCATTTCA
>NW_015163117.1:321902-329506 GCF_001447785.1 Gekko japonicus | reverse complement strand
TAATATATTATTTTAAAGTTTAAACCAATAATTAGATTTGAAACACAAATCATTTATCATAGTTTGGACGTATCTCTTTATTCTTCTCCTTGTAATGACTACATAATCCTGTGATATAAACAGAGAATCTCAGAGGCTGCATTCAGTCTATAGATGAATACATTCAAAAAACCTGACTCATTTACTTACCCAGGTGTTCTGGATGCCTGTCATTTTCTGGCAATGCTTTGGCCTTAAACTGCTTTCTGCACAAAGACCAGGGAAATAAAATCCCTCACAATATGAAACAAGTTAGCAGAACATTTACTTTTATCCACTTGTCAGTCTCTTTATTATTTCAAAGCTCATTGCTTTTTTATTAAAAAAACAAAACAAAAATGAGCAATGAATAGACTTCTTTTTAAAAGACTCTTTGCACCTGCTGAGGAGGCCAGATGGCCATAACAAATTTGTCAGTGGAATATCTCAAAATTCATTCCAAGAGGACGACAGCATCATAATCCTCCTGTAGTATAAGCCAGCTTTTGAATGAGGCAAAGAGGAGACTTGAAGGGGGTGCTGTAAAAGTTAGGGTTTTACTGCAAAACAGTTACCCCCTATCCATACAGCTCCTCATCACTCTATAACTGTCCAAACGTGAATATAATCTATTCATATATTTAGGTATGTAGAGAAGAATTTTTCCGAGTTCATTTTTGTTGCAAAGCTATTTCCAGGTCTGAGTTCATTCACAGTTCTTTTTGAAAGTTAGAGTACTTTTCTTCCACAATTGGGAATGGACACTTCACGTTCAGTCATTTGAATTAAACATTCCTCTTAACATACATCACAGGAAAACAGGCAAGCCCTGCCATAGAGGCACCTGACATCTTCATTTAGCAGATTCCATAAAGGGTGTGTGTGTTTTCTTGCCTCCAAGAAAACAGGGCATAAGAACATAAGAACATAAGAGACGCCAATGTTGGATCAGGCCAAAGGCCCATCCAGTCCAACACTCTGGGTGCGTTCAGACGGGGCGTTTCAGCCGGCATAAACTGTACCGGTTGGAACTGTTGCAGTTTATGCCGGCTGAAACGCGATCACACTTACCTCCTGTCTGCGAGCCCATTGCTGTACGGCAATTCAGACACAGTGGGCGTCAGCAGTTTGTTTGTTTTTTTAACTTAGTTTGCACGTGCACATAGGCAGCCATCCACAGAATGGCGATCTTCGCGCATGCGCAAAACACCCCATCCAGAAAAGCATGCCCTGAAGAGAGGACTTACCTTTAGAGTTTAAAGAGCAAACTGGCCTCCCTGAGGTCCCGGACTCCTCTAAAACGTTAAACTAAGGACCTTTAAAACAACAACAAAAACAACAACAACAAATGCTGGGGCGAAGCTTTGCCCAAGCGCATATCGGCGACCTAAAAAAAATGGCGGGCGAAAATCGGAAGCCTCGGGCTTCCGAACGGAAGTGGCTCTACAATGGTGAAGAGGAGGCAGATGTTCGCCGTGTGAACGCCCGTAAGTACACCGGTTGGAACCGGCACCCTAACCATTGTAAATCCCCCGTCTGAACGCACCCTTTGTGTCACACAGTGGCCAGAAATACCAGGTGCCATCAAGAGGTCCACCAGTGGGGCCAGGACATTAGAAGCCCTCCCACGACCCCCCCCCCCAAAGCACCAAGGCAATACTATGTTGTTGCTTTTGTTCACATCAAAACTGGCATTGAATTCACTCATTATTTAGGCTTGTAACTGGTTCCATCAGACTTTCTGGATTACAGATTTAAGACCATTCCAGGGCTGGATTGGGATGTTAAAACAGCTCAGGAGCAACCTGAGCCAAGTGACCCTAGGGTATATTGGTACCTCTTATCACTGTCATGATTGCCCTTGTCTGAGGTGACTTGTCCCTTCAGTGCTGCCAGTCTGGGCAATTCCCATTGTGGACCCAGGGGCACAAAGGGGGGAGGGGTGCAGATGAGGTAATAACCCAGCCACAGTGATTTGGGCAAAAAAAGGCAACAGCTTTTATTGACTACATGCAGGAGCATTGACACCACATGGGGACAGATCCTGCATTGGGCGACCTGCCTGCTGCCTGATGAACCATGTACCCATAGCCTGCCTGCTAGCTGCTAAAGAAAAATGCGCTGAGGGAAATGTTGAGTGGGCAGAGTGGAAGGGTCCAATAAGTGAGGTTTGGAGCCACTATCAATGCCAGGGGTGTGGTGTCAGCTGCCACTGATTCTGTTTAACTAGACATTTTCTTATGATAATCTTGCTGTTCAAATGGACATCTCATACGGGGGCAGGGGTTTGCTCGCTTTCGTGGTCCCCGATCTGCCAGCCCTAATCTGGCTAGCAGGGGGAACTCCACCCCAAAATGCATTGGTTGGCCCAATGTGCCCGGCACAATGGTGTTACCTGGAGGTGATGTCATTGTGCAGGGCATGTTGCCGGGAGGGGGGTATACTTGATTGTGTAAGGAAAAACCATAGAGTTTTTCCTTAAACCATAGAGCATCCCCAGCAATGTGCCCTGTGTGATGACATCACTTCTGGGTGACATCATCATGGCAGTGGAGGGACCTAGCAGCCCTACTGAATTAAAAGCCCGTTTAAGCAGTCAGAAATGGGGCAGTCTACCATTTCATTTTCTGCATAGGTAAACCAGGCCAAATATGAGGTTTGAGCCATGAAGATTATGGCAAACTTTTAAATATTTCATGCTGAAAACAGTGGAACTCCCAAGTGTTAGGTTGGTTTAAATTGGGTCCATTTTTTCTTCCTATATTGCTGTCCCTTTGAGTGCTATCTGTTTATTTTAAATATTAATATCCTATCTTATCTCCTTAGACTCAAGGTGTCCAACAAAGCAACAAGTTTCAAAAAGTATAGCTGTTTAGCCACTAGGTAAACCAGTTCTTTAAAAAAACCAAAAAAAACAAGGCCATTCATTTAGTCTAACTACTGCATTGAGAGGTTGATATTCTGTTACTGAATTACACTAAGCATTAAAGAAAGATTGCCAGAAGTAGTTTCCCAGAAAGCATAAATGTTAAATGTGTTTAAAAGTGGGTCATTGTAAAAAATAGAAGAAAGAAAAAGAAACAGACCTACAAGGCTACATTATAGGATCATGCACTGCAAGTTAAAAATAGAGGGTTTCACAGTACTCCTTTCATTCCATAATACTATGAAATATGCCCACAAAGTGTTCAAAGACCACAATCTCTGCTGAATTAATAAGTGCTCCTTCAAAGTTTTCATAAACTCCAATATTTACTGTAAAAATGGTTTTTAAAGGTGAAAACCCCTGCCCCTCTTCATCTTCATGGTCTTTTGTGTTCTTTATGTTTTCTGTTGTTCTGATATGCCACTGAGTTTTGCTGAGTTTTTTCTCATTCCCTTGGGTGTTTAGTCATGCCGGCCACATGACCACGGAAACGTCTTCAGACAGCGCTGGCTCTTTGGCTTTGAAACGGAGATGAGCACCGCAACCCTAGAGTCAGATTCGACTGGCTTTCAAGCAAGGGAACCTTTACCTTTACTTTACTTTGGTGGGTACATAGGAAAGGGCCTTTTCTGTGGCAGCCCCACAATTATGGAACAGCCTCCCCAGGGAGATATCTTCAGTTGAAAGGACTAGGTAGTACATGATGCAAAAGACCGCAACCTGAGACACTGGAGAGCCACTGCCAATCTGAGTAGACGATGCTGTCTTTAATGGACAAGGGTCTGATTCAGTATAATCAGAGCCTATTTGGGGCTGCCCTGCATAGAGGCGGTCCGGACTATCAACCCTGTGGAGTCTTGGGGTTGTATGGATGTAACTCCAGTATCATGTATCTGGTTTATGCAGAGGGGGGTTGAATTATTGCTCACCATCTTTTAATTATGTAATAGTTTTCTGGTTTTAGTTGTTTTTAGACTAATTGGGTAAATTGATTTTTATTGCTATATGCTCTGATGTTACCCAACCTGAGCCCATTTGGGAAGGGTGGAATATAAATTAACTAAATAAATATAAGGCTGCTTCATGTTTTCGTGTGAAGGTGCACCTTGCCCCCTCATTGTCGATCTTCTGGAGGCAGCTGAAGCAGATCTGTAGCCAGGCTTTCTTTCTTTTTTAGTTTGGGGGGCCTTTTGAAAAGTCAGGGGGCACTGGAATAAAAATAAAATTAAAAGACTCACATAAACTTGCTGGCCACTGCCCAGCTGATCTTTCCATGTGGTCGCTGGAGGGAAGGGCAAGGCCTGTCCTCCACCCAATGATGCTGCCAGGGAGCCTGAAGGCCAGCTGGGCTGCCCGCGCTGCAGGGTCCGCTGCTGTCTTAGCTGGGTGGGATTGGGAAGGCAGTGGCTTGGGAAGGCAGTTGCCCTGAGGGAAAGGCTCTTTGCCCTTCAGCCAGCTGGCCCTGGCAGGGGAGAGAAGAGGTGTGTGGTGGGTTTGGGTGCCTTCTCCGTCCTGCTCTTGCCCATCCCCGCCTGGGAACAGAGAGGGGCCTCGTCCAGAGGAGCATCCATTGACTGGCCAGCTGGCCCCTGAAAAAGGGTGCAGGGCTGCTGAGGGGTGGGAAGCCCAGCCCTCTGGGCCTGGAGGAGTCCTGGCCAGTGCCCAGAGCAGAGCATGGAGAAGGCAGGCCGGCTGGCAGGTGATTCCCATCTCTCTGTCCATCAGGGGAGAGGAGAGCTGACAGAGAGTTAATGAAGAGCTGGCCTCATCTTGGGCTGCAAGGAGCCACAAAAGGGGGAGGTGAGTGCCTCAGGAAAGTCCGTCAATGCTGCTGCAGGCAGTGTCAGCACACCCAGCGCCTCACCTCAGTGTGCGTGGGGTGCAGAGGGAGAAAAGAAGTAAAGAGTGTGTGCCTGCAAAGGATATTGCCCCTCCTCCTCCTGTGAAGGGAACTGCTTGCTGGCTACTCCCCTAGGAAGGAGAGTCCTGGCTCTGTCTTCCTCTTGGGAGCCCCATGCCGCTGCCAGCTCCAGAGAGTCGGGGGGGGGGGCTGGGGTGGATAGGGAGTTGTGGGGCCTTGGGAGAAAGTTGGGGGCCCAGGAGGCCCCACTGTAGCTACAGGTCTGAACTTAAGACAGATTTATTTAGCCCTGCATTTTTACTGATTTAGCACTGCATTTTGATTGATTTGGCAGTCCTAAATGGAGTTTTAAAACAGTTACTTTTATGGGTTAAATAATAGTTGTTTTATTGTCTTTTTATAATGTTTTATTTATATTGTAAGCCGCCTTGAGTTCCACAAGGGAGAAAGGTGGCTAATAAATGTTTTAAATAAATAAATGGTATCACAAAGTCTTCTCATTGTCCTTATCCTGAATATGGGGAAATAACAAAGAAATATGACCCAATTACCATATAGTGCAGATAGATGACACCTACATTCAGGGCTGCATGTGGATGCAAATATTGCTCATACAAACTGCATCACTTGCAAAGGGATGTGAATGCAAATGTACATTCCAAAGCACATCCCCATTCTGTTCCACGTAGTCAACTATATACAACTGGTAATGGGACCTATAGGACTGCAGAATTTGCAAGGGTTATCAAATGTAAGATGCTGTGTCCAAATGTTTTTGAAAGTACCATTCGCATACAACCCAGGAAACAAAACAAAATCCTCTCTCCCAAACCTTGTCAAAATCCTAGAACAGATACCTTAAATTTCATCTCTTTGTACTATATTCCCATTCCTTCTATGTTGCTGCTACTCCTTCTACTAAAACATTTGAACATTTATTTTCATCAGCAATCACTGAGCCCTGGCGAATGGGAATTTCTGTGTTCAGTCATTTACATTCCCTGTATATTCAGCTCCGTTGTATTCAGTGGTCAAAGATTTTTCAGAAGTTTTAGAAGTTTCACAGAAAAGGAAAAAGGACAACTAGTCTACCTACCTATTACTTTCCTCTTCCATTCTTTTACATTTTTTCCTATTAATATTAACATGGGTATTCTGAGTTAATGGTTTTGAATACCAAACCAGGAGCTGGTATTTAGTATACGAACTGAAGACAGAATTGTACATTTGTATTATGTAAGTGTGGAAACAAAATTATTTCCTTTCAAAACCTTAACTTATATCCAAATATAATTTAAAAGTATATGACTATAAAATATTTTATTACACTTATGGCCCTATTGAATATATAAAACTAAATTGGCCCAGGCCAATTTAGCTAGTGAATATATACATTTCTTGATAAATATAAATAGGTTCCAGCTTCTCTGGCCAATATTTGATTTTTCTGCAAGTTTCTAAATATTAAAGTAGGTGTTTGCACTGAGGTCTTCTGGATTAGCCTTTTAAACAGGTAGTATTGAGAGCTATCACAGTGCAGAAATCGAGTGCAGTATCACAGTGCAGTATCAAGAGTTATCATATGCAGAAAACTGGGCTCATTGCATAGTTCAGGAGGCCTTGTTCTTATGACTTGATATCTGTTGTTGTTGTTCAGTCGCACCCCCTCAGATGAACCACAGCTGGCAGAAGGAGTGGTTGAAGCTCTATGAAAATTGAATTGTAGGTTTTAAGAAACAGTATATACAAAGATTTTTGCCTGGCAATGTTTTGGAAATAGAATTCAGGATAAAACGTTCAATATAGTTTCTTTAGTTTGATTGAAGACAGGTACAGGACAGGTAAATTGGTTTGGAATAAACGGTTTGGAATAAACGAGAACCAGCCTGACGTTCTGTGTACAACTCAGATGTCAGCCTGCCTAAACTATGTCTGAAATTCCAAATATATTCGATAAAAGCAGCTTGGTAAATGTGAAAACTAAGCAGTTGCAAAATCATATAAAAGTATCTCATATAAGATTTCTTAAATCATCTGCCTTTGTGGGGGGGGGGCTTTGTGTGCATTTTCATAATTATCTCTCCTTATATATAATTGTATTTTAGTGGTGGCACTTTGCAGCTCTCCCATTGGCTGTGCAATGCGCTCCCTCAGCCATTGTCCCGTCAGCCGCCACTCAAGAGTACTCGTGTGCCATTGGCCAGATGCTGGGTCTGCTTCTCTTCCCTGCTCACTCCCCCTTCAGCCACTGTGCCCTGTCAGAATTACTGGCAAATGGCTTTCTCTCTTGATGAAGATGCTTTTACTACTTACCTCTTGCGTGGGACTAACTTTCCCCTCAGTGGCTGTTGGTAGGTGTAATGAAATGGCAGTTACCTGTGTTTGTAAGATGGCTTTGATTTTTTGTTTAAAATGTTCCACCATAAAGTTTAATTGATCTGTAGCTCCAGAGTGGGGCCTGCAGGGGTATCACTCACTGGGTTGAATGGAGCTTCCTCATCTGCTGACCTACAGTTCCCAGCTGCCACAAGGACAAAAAGTGTGGGAAAACAGGGACTGTCCCAATGGGCAGAGCGGCATCAATATAGACTGCAGCCCATCCAGGAAGGGAGGCAGTCTTTGTCCCTGGGAGGCAGCAGAAATTCCGCCACTCCACAGTCAGCTGGACTGGGGAATGAATGGAAGTTTCCCTGCTCTCTTGGGCAAGAGAAAGAGGCTGAAGTAGAGCCAGAGGCTGGTCCAAGGAGAGATCCTTTCCTGAGCCCACAACCTCCAGAGGTAGAGAGTACTGTGTGTAGG
>NW_015163117.1:313951-320945 GCF_001447785.1 Gekko japonicus | reverse complement strand
AATTACAACTGATCTCCAGGAGGGAGGAGATGCAAAGCTGAAATCAGAGGGGCAGATAATGGCAGGTTGATGCTTGGTTGGGAAGGAGTTAGGGTTGCCAACTTCAAGTTGGAAAATTCCTGGAGATTTGAGGGGTGGAGCCTGGAGAGGTTGAGGTTTGAGGAGGGGTGGGACCTCAGACAGGTACAATGCCATAGACTCCAAACCAGCCATTTCCTCCTGGTTATCAATTGTTGCCAATATCCAGGTGAGGGCTGGAGATCACTGAAAATTACAACTGCTCTTCAGGTAGCAGAGATCAGTTCCTCTGGAGAAAATGGTGAACTCTGTGTCATTATACCCTGCTGAGGTTGCCACAGCACATTTACGCTGAGTGCCCAAGGCCTTGGCACTCTCCCAGAACCTCTTTCTAAAGCTCGTTGTGCTTATTTCCACAACGGGCTTTATTTTTAGTATATAATATTGTACATTGTATAATTTATATATGTATAATATAGACAGACAGATAAATAGATGGATGGAACTGCCTTGGGATGAGCTCATTTTGCCAGAGTAATTGGTCACTATCACCCTGCCAAGGAGTAAAGAGGATTTTATCACAAATTGGATGCAAATTGGTTGTAAAATTGTGTGCTTTATTTGTTTGTTTGTTTAAGCATTTATACCTTCCTCTCCCATGTCTCAAAGCACCTTACAATATGTATGTGTAATAAAATGGTTGGCTGTGTGAACTTTTATGTTCAATCAGCTCAGGTCTCATAAATAGCTGTTTACGTGGCACACATTTAATTAGTTACATGCATAAGAGGACATTGCTCTGCTCTATTCTTCTTGTTATCCTCCTGATATGTGCAGACACTACTTTGTGTGAACAGGGCAATGCCCATATTTTCCCTGCTTCAGTATGTGTAATCATATACCCAGATTTTTGAAGAGTATCCATTCTCATGTACCAAAGCTGGAAAAACACGTGTTGCCCTATTCACACAAAATGAATAACCCATTTATCAGTAAGAATGCAAGTAGCACCATCTTTCCTATGTGCAATTTGATTGCCAAAGTGGTAACAACGGAAAAAGGGCTTCATCTGCTTGTGGAAACTCCCTGAGCTGTGATTCTGCTTTTGAGAAATCTGAAGGTTGAATGTTCACTTAATGTTCACCCTTCATTCTCTCTGCACCCTGGGTTTCTCTTCATTGCTTCTTCTTGAAATTTCTTTGCCTTTCTTTGGGCAATGTTGTGAAAACATTGTGGAGATAATAGGCTGCCTGCCTGAGAAAAGGTGGTGCCCACAAAGTAAGGAAATCCACTGTTGTACTTTGCCACACTACCAGGCATATTACCCCCTCCCACCCTAATTCCTGCTCTGTGCTACAAAAGCTGGATGCAGATTTTAGTACAGAGGCCTCAGTAGCTTGTCTTCAGTCTCTCTAGATTATGCACTTTTGCCAGCTCAGTGGTTTTTCCTCTAAATGTTATAGTGTTAAAGTGGGCTAAATTCTTGTCTAGTGGTCAGTCAGAAATGCAGTGGTTTTTCTAACAGTGGTCAGTGGGTTTGTTTATTTTTCAAGGGGATTTCTGAATTGGGTTGGAAGCTGGGAAAACAATGCTTGTTCAGAGGCTAAACTCATAGGCTGTTGGACCATTAAGAATCCAAGCAGGATGTGGGGCCATCAAAGGCAGCTGGTGAAGCTGGTTGTTGGATGATTTCTAAGACTTTCAGATAAATCAGTCTGACAGCCACATTTTCCTCAGCAAAAGCAGAGTGGGGAAAAGAGAACAGCAATTGCCTTTTCATAGCTAAGATGTGAGAGTAGTTGACTCTACTTCTAAAACATGAAGTCTAATTGGGAACTCCCAGTGAGCATGCATCTTGTTTTTATGGTGTGTTTCAATTAGATAATTCAAAAAGACAGTATTCATTTCAGGAATACTATAAAACCTTGGTTGTTCTGGAGGGTATTTTCAGTAGGCTGATTTTCAGATCTGAGTTCAGTTGATTGGCTGCTGCTTCCTTCCTTCCTCACTGCCTCCAGATTTCCAGAGAACAGCAAGGAGAGTCCCTCCTTTCATCTTCATTATTGATTTTTTTAAATAAATTTTTAATTTATTATCAGCAAGTTGTCTTTTTTGACAGAAAGTAAATTTTTTATTTAACATATTTAAAAATAAAATATTGAAGTAGCTGTTCTATGTGTGACAACTGGGACAATTGCTAGGGTTGCCGGGCTTTGTGCTAGTAACCTTCTCATCCTGTCATTGGCTGACAGTGTGACATCACTTCCAGGGACAACTCAGAAGTGATGTCAGTGCTCTCTAGAAATTGTTGGAAACTCTATGCTTTTACCATAGATTTTCTGGCTATTCTGAGAGAGGACTGATGTATCTTCTCGGTTTTCCCTAGAAGTGACACCACATCATTGACTTTTCCCCCTGAACTCTCACCAGTTGTCAGGAAGTGCCTGTCAACCCTAGCAACTGCCCACCTAAATGAACCCAGAGCTGTATAATGCTGGAGATTTGCATGAGATCGTAACTCTTAGTGATTTGAAAAATTGCAATTGATCACACAAGAATCTCTTTTTAATTGTCCATGTGAACAATAACTCATGTGAATAGACTACTTACATGAACAATTATTTGTGAGAGTTCATTATTGTATGAATTGACTTAGAGAAAGAAGATAAACAACTCTCATGTTTCAAAATGAAAATGCTGATTTTACTGCCATCAAATGCAAAATACCACTGACCTTGAGTTATCAGTACCACAGGATGCTGTGGGTATTTGAGAGGTTCTATGAAAAGTTCCCCTCTCATGGATCACTGCCTTGTCGTGGCAAGGGGGCTTGCGTGGTTCAATTAGGCTGTGGGCTATGCCGTGGAGGGCCACCGAGGACGGACAGGGCACAGAAGAGAACTCAGACCAAGAGTGATCCCCTGGAGAAGGAAATGGCAACCCACTCCAGTATTTTTGCCAAGAGAACCCCATGGTCAGTAACAAAAGGCTAAAAGATATGACGCCAGATAATGAGCCCCTCAGGTCGGAAGGTGTCCAATATGCTACTGGGGAAGAGCAGAGGGCAAGTACAAGTAACCCCAGAAAGAGTGAAGCAGCTGGGCCAAAGCTGAAAGGACGCTCAGTTGTGGATGTGTCTGACGGCAAAAGGGAAGTCCGATGCTGTAGAGAACAATACTGCATAGGAACCTGGAATGTAAGATCTATGAATCAAGGAAAGCTTGACGTGGTCGAAAATGAGATGGCAAGAATGAACATCGACATCTTGGGAATCAGTGAACTAAAG
The DNA here is from genome assembly GCF_001447785.1 of Gekko japonicus. Classification (NCBI taxonomy): domain Eukaryota; kingdom Metazoa; phylum Chordata; class Lepidosauria; order Squamata; family Gekkonidae; genus Gekko; species Gekko japonicus. The sequence goes on along the minus strand of NW_015163117.1, from coordinate 317,641 downwards.
TGGACAGGAATGGGCAAATTGAACTCAGAAGACTATTATATCTACTACTGTGGCCAGGAATCCCATAGAAAAAATGGTGTGGCCTTTATAGTCAACAAAAGAGTGAGAAAGGCAGTATTGGGATACAATCTCAAAAATGACAGAATCATCTTGGTCCGAATCCAAAGCAAACCATTCAACATCACAGTAATCCAAGTCTATGCCCCAACCACTGATGCAGAAGAGGCTGAAGTGGACCGAAGTTGAAGCTCAAATACTTTGGCCACCAAATGAGAAGGGAGCACTCACTGGAGAAGACTCTGATGCTGGGAAAGATTGAAGGTCAAAAAAGATGGGGACGGCAAAGGTTGAGATGGTTAGACAGTGTCATTGATGCAATGAACATGAAAATGAGCAAGCTTCAGAGGACAGTGGAAGACAGGAGGGCCTGGCGTGATCTGGTCCATGGGATCGCGAAGACTGTGCGTCTGAACAACATGAAAAGTTCCCTTGAGAATTTCTGCTCATTCCTGACCAGGGAAGTACCCAAAGGTAATTGATAAGTGAATTTCACACTCTTCAGATGCTCTATGCTTGAGTGAAATCTGCTCTCTTCTGTCCTCTTCAACATGAATCTGAAGCTATAGGGCCATGTTGCTCAGATCCACCAAGGACAGTGTGCCAGCATCAGCCAAGTCTATCTTTCCTTTTCATTTGGCATGTTCTTTTTTTAAAAAAAAATAATAATAACCACACACCTGAACATATATATTGCTTCTAGAGATATGAGTACAAACTAAGAGAAGCTGTAAAGAATGTCTGTTGTGAATCAGTGTGAGATTGTATGGCTATGATATACCACTGCTTTCTCCTTATGTAAATTACAAGTGGTGACCCACGATATATTTGCAGAAGGCAGAAATCCCTTCCTACTCCTAGGTTTAACCCTTTCCCATCGTCACTGCCAGGGCTCCATCACATTTCCCACTTTAAATTAAATTTAAATTAAAGCTGAGAAGGGGAAGGGATCCCTTTGGCAAGTATCGTGGCATTGCATATGTGACAAAACTCATGTGAGGCCTAGTGTGGAGCCTTACAGTCTAGCTTTTAGCATAAAGGTGTGAAGGAATGTGAGTTATAAAGTTGTTCAGGCCATCTGGCCTCACCATTTGGCTTGCAACAGGAAATAAGGCACCATCTGTCATCAGAATGTAATCACAGGAGAAGGCAGGAGACTTTTAGAAATCAATATTTCTATGCAACCTCATAGAACAAACACTAAAAAATGATGTCATCCTCATCATAGGGGACTGGAATGCTAAAGTAGTAAGTCAAAAGGTAACTGGAATAACAGACAAGTTTGGCCTTGGAGAACAAAATGAAGCAGGGCAAAGGCTAACAGAGTTTTGCGCAAGGGTAGAAAGGGGCTAGAATTAATAAAAAAAAGAAGAAGCGGCTACTGACAGAACGCCCAGAAAGAGATACGATAACTACTTAAGCGCGAAAAGATTGGAAAATAAATATTACATAAGATCTTACTTTGTCTCCAGTTTTGCAGCGAGACGGGCCCCTTTAAGACGATTGAGGAGAGAGTTCCGGGGTGACAAGGCTTTTTTCTTCGATCGAGGCGGCAGTGAGGACGAGGAAAAGCAGAGGCGAGGCAGGGTGACGTCGTCGGGAGGCGCAGAGAAGGAGGCGTGACAGAGGAACGCAAAGGCGGACCCGGAGGAGGAGCGAGGAGCAGAGGGAGCAGCCGAGCGGAGAGAGAAACAGCAGAAAGGCGGAAGGACGTACGCGCAGACGCAGAGGACGGGGAGGAGAGATGCAGAACCCGGAAGTTAAAGAGAAAGATAAGACACTTCCTTTTTGCAGAAAGACAAGGACAAAGATAGGAGTGAAAGAAACGGAAGCAATCTACACGGAGGAAGACAGAAGCAAAGGAGTGAAAAGAAAATAAGAGACAATAACTAATCCCAGAATAAAGGGGCATTAAAGTGATATTACATATATACTTGTAAGCTAATACAAATATAAATACAAAACAAAGCAGAAACTCTTAAAGGTAGACCTACACTTAAGTGTGATTAAAAAGAGTGGGAAGGGTAATTAAAATAAAATCAAACCTACTCCAACAATTGACAATCAAAGAGTGAGGCAAAGGAAAGGAAGATTACAGAAGACATCAAAACCATTTAAAAGACATTAAAAGACACCAAAAATTATCCAAGTGAAAATAATCACAGTAAAAGCAGCAAATATTGTAAATAATGGCAACAGGGGCAGGAGGTAGTAGAAAAGGGTCCATACCCTCTCCAGGGCAGGCAGGAAACATATCTCAACTAAAAGCTAATATCTCTCAACAATCAATGCAAGAATTAAAACAATATATACAGGAAAGTCTGGCACAAATGTTCCATCAGAACATGGAAGTAACTCTACCAAACTTAATAAAGAGGGAACTAGCCCCCATAAGTGATAGAATGGAGGAGATAGCAAATCAAATTAAAACAGAGACAGAAGAAATTAAGAAACAAATGTTTGAAAATAAAAAACAAATATCTAAAATTGAAAATACTTCAAATAAGTTGGTGGAAAAAACCCAAATGTTGGACATGGAAATGCAAGAAATGAAAGCTAAAAATGAGAAGCTAGAGGAAACAGTTATAAATTTTGAAATGGAAAGAGCAGGATTTATAATTAGATGTCAGAACATTCCAGAAGAAATTGAAGACAGCCTAAAAGAAGTTCTAGCAGGATCCTTTGCGGAACAATTAAATGTAGATACAAAAGAGGACATTTATAGAGACATTGAAACTGTGTTCAGAAGAAACTCAGCATATGCTAAAAGAAAAAAATTACCCAGAGAGGTCCACATAAAATTCTATCAGAAAGAAACCAGAAATAAAATATTGAAAGCAGCAAATGAAAATAAAGTAGTCATAAATGAAAAGGAGATCAGGATACTTAAAGAGGTGCCCTGGAGAGTCAGAGAAAAAAGATTCAACTATAACACCTTAACAGACCTACTGAAAGAAAATGGAATCACCTTCAGATGGTTGATTCCAGAAGGAGTTCTCTTCTCTTACAAAGGTAAAAGGTACAGAATAAATTCTATCTTCAAGTTAGAAAATTTTCTTGATAATGAAGGTGAAAATCTGGGGTGGCGAAGGGAAGATGAGGAAGAGGAGGAGGAAGAAGAAGAGGGGGAATATGCTGAGGAACAAGAAGGAAAAACAGAAGTAGCACAGAGAGAGACAAGCTTAGAAAGAAATGAAAGAGAGAAAAATAAGGAAAAAGACATTAAAAGACAAAGACGCCGATTAACAGAAAGAACACAGTCACAGATACAAACCAGATACCAGTATAGAAACCAAAATGCTGGATCCAAAAACAAATATAATGGCAAATAAGAAACTTAAGATCTTATCAATAAACATAAATGGACTAAATGGGCCTCAAAAAAGGAATAGAATTTTCCACCAATTAGCAAAAACAAAAGTAGATTTAATTTGCCTTCAGGAAACACACATAAAAGAGCAAGATGAAAAATTCTTAAAATGTAAAAAATTGGGGATTGAACACAGTGCATCAGATAGTGTTAAGAAAAGGGGAGTGGTAATATACTCCAAAGAATACTTGCATCCCAAATTGGTATATAAATCTACAGATGGAAGAATAATAGCAATAACAATTATGAGTAACGGGAAAGAA
>NW_015163117.1:278116-312633 GCF_001447785.1 Gekko japonicus | reverse complement strand
AAAGATCACAGAGATGCTAACAGAACACTTTATGACTTTCTCAGGCTCAATCACCATTTTTGTTCATGTAGAGGGCTGAAGTTATGCTCACTCTGGGTTGATTTTGACGGATGCGAAGGTTAATTTGTGGAATGTGTTGGGGTATCTTGTTTACTCCTTGTCTATTCTTGGATTTTATATTTCTGCTTTCATTCCATATTCTGTTGTTTGACTGTAATGCGTTTTTTGTCTTCGCTGTTTTGTTGCATTTCTTTCAATATTTTTTTTAAAAAGCTCTAATATGTCCAAAGTACATCATTATCAGAAGACAGCAAAGACTTAATGTGGACAGAATGCTTTTAAAAATGAAGGTGGTGGCACTGATAAATGATGCTATGAATTCTCAGTTCTGGAAACATGATTTGTGATCCTTGCTTCAGTATGACATTGAATACATTAATTAGATACAGGTGCTAAAAGAGCAAAATGGAAAATAGGCTCTTATGAACTTTGGATTCATCTCCTCCCCTTATTCCGCTTCTTCTACCGCAAGTGCTAAAAGTGCAGGTGTGAATTGCAGGTGCTAAATCTGGCATCAAAGTATCCACTGGGAATGCTGCCAGGAAAACACAGCTGAAGTGGAATGGGTATCTCTCCAGATACCATAATGCTGAAGGAGCCAGGCCCTTGAATTGGAATCAGATGGCAGTACATACAATCTCAACTGTACCTGTTGTTTCTCTGCTTCTGTGGCCGTTGTACAATCTCCCATTTTCTTCACACAGCCTTCTACAGGAGGCACCAGGTAGCCCTGCTCACTTGGATGGCAGCCAGTCATCTTTGTTGATTTTTCTTTTGCTGACTTCCTTCTTTTCCCTAAACCCTTTTTTGTTTGTTTCCTTTATTCCATTGTTTTAGAATGTGAAGTGAACTGACCTCCCTGTGCACAGTTTACATTCCACTGCTAGTTTGTTCTTTCTGTTTTGCAGAATGGAAGATTTATCATGCTGTCTTTGTGTCCAGTATTGTTTTCAGAAGGTTCTGTTCCTTCATCCCACTGAAGGTTATTGGTGAGCCTGCTAACAAGAGCTTATTCCTGTTTCTTATTCTTGTTCTTGTTTCTATGGATAGTTGTTGGTTGCACTCCCTAAACTTGCTTTCTTTAAGACAGCATTTGTAATATTTGCTCTTAAATTATAGCACTGGGAGTTCCAGTGTTACACAGTATTTCCTGTATTCTTAGCCAGTCAGTGTAATTTCCATATCACATGTGGAGGGAAGAATCTGTTACTATAATTGCCCTTTTCTGCTCTAGGACTGGCAGTAACTTCATCTGCTATTTCTGGCTGCCCTGCTGAAATTTACTAATACTGTTTCCCATGAGGGGTACAAAGCAATCTTCCAGGTTTGTTTGCGTTCTTCCAGTCAGTACCAAGTGAGATTTACCATGTCTTTCTCATACTGATGTTTTATTCACAAGAGACAAAAAGCAACCTTATGCTGTACTGTCTTCCTTTATCTCTGGCAGTGTATCTTTTTCTCCCCTCGATAGTTTAAAATTGGCAATTGAATTGTGGCATATTGCTACACCAGTATGGAAATACCTGTAACAAGTTTTCTGAATTCCCAGTTTTCATTTTTCCAAAACCACCACCACCAACAAGTCTATAGACATTTTCATTGCGGGATATGCTTTTTCCTTTATAGGGAAAAGGTTAGAAACTTATTGCGTTTTTTTTTTAATGAAAGCTTGGAATTCAGGGATAATATATTGCTATACTTTTAGTTAGATATAACACTATTCAATTGCCTATTTAAATAAATAGATAAGCCCCCCCCCAATGGAAAGGGGAGAAAATGGTCACCATGACAGCCAAGCCTTATGGGAGTCCATTAGTCTGCTATCTCACCCACCATTTTCCATCTCCAGGGGTGGGTTCTGCCATCTCCAATGCCAGTAGAAGGAAGCAGGAAGAAGCGTCCAATGGAGATAATGCTGTCATGATAAGTCCAGGGAGTTAGGTCCTTTTCTTTTTAAACTTTAAAGGACCATGAGTGGAGGCCAGGTCTACCTGACCATCTGCTTTTAGTTGCCAGCTCTCTCTTCTCATTTTGAAGAGAAGACAGATGCCAACTAACTAGGGCTGCTAACCTCCAGGTGGCACTGGAGATCTTCTATTACAGTGGATCTCCAGATAAGCAAGATAAGTTTCCCTGGAGAAAATGGCTACTTTGCAGGTGGACTCTATGACATCATACCCTTCTGAGGTCCCTTCCCTCCCTAAACCCCACTTTCCCCAGATTCTACCCTCAAATCTCCAGGTATTTCCCAACCCGGGGCTGGCAAGTTTGGGAAGTCTGAGCCTTCCTGGACTGGCTTCCTCTTTTTCCCTTTCCACTCTTGCACTACTCTGAAACCCCAAAATGGTCCTGAAATTCTGGGCAATAAATGTTCATTACTTCTGGGATTTTGGGAGTGTTTTTGGTCATTTTGCATATCCGTGAGCAAACCCGAAACAACTTATTTGGGGTCTAATTTTGGCTCCCGTTGGGTATGCATACCTCAGTAACCATGGGGTCTAATTTTGGCTCCCGTTGGGTATTTGGGGTCTAATTTTGGCTCCTGGGTTGGCTCCCATTGGGTAACCGCCATTTTCAATGGTCTAGCGCCAAATGCTTGTCCTAGTTAAGGTCTTAAGATATAAAGCCAAATCTGTCTGTTCTAAATCAGTTCCACACCTTATCGTGTACCCTAACATTATTTGCTTGAGTACAGTGCCCTTGTTGTCAGATGTTAAATATCCTATGAGCTTGAAATGTTTAGTCATAGTTGTCACTTCTAATTTGGCCTTATTCATTCTTTTATACAGTTATAGTCCTATATTGTTCCACATAAATGGCAGATGGTTGTTGTCAGCAGGGTATAGGACTTAGGAACTCCCAAAGGGATGGAATCAGAAAATAATCCTGGGATACTATATGTTTGTATTGTTTTACTGTAAACCCACCATTGACCCAATGTAGGAAGAAAAGGAAGTAACAAAAATAAATAAATAAATATTGCTTTATTGTCTACCTCCTCAGAAGCACAGTGATTCAGGTTTCTGTTCTGCAGTTTAGGCTAAATTGTCTTCTGAGGCATACTGCCTATAGAAAAAGAAATTGTTTGGTAAACAAAACCAGATCACACTAAGATGTAATACATAGAAGGAAGAAATACTATTGGCTGGGTCTTGTGACTCCCACACTCTTAGGAAGCCATCTTCCACCAGAACAAGGCTCCTTTTGCCTCATTGTAAACAGAGTTGTAGGATCCAACCCCAGTGTCACTATGGCCCCTGCCAAATGGCAGGGAAAAAACGGGGCAAAGTGCGGCTTTTAAAAGCCGCGCCAAAAAGAAACGCCGCGGTGGGATCCCACGGATTCTGTTAGCCGCGCGTCGTTGCTCCCCAGCACGATCAGATGCCGGGAAGGGGGAAGGGCCGGATCGGAGACGGGAGCGCAACACCAGGCAGATGTTGGCGTCGGATCGCTCCCGTTTGCCGCGCTTCCAATCCGGCCCAATCCCGACCCAAAATGGCTCGTATGAACAGGGCCTATGTTACCCAAATAGGCAGTCTACTAATTAGCTGGGGGAATTAGCTTTAAGGAGACAGAGCAAGAGGGGACAACTGGGATTCTGCACCTATGTATAAGGGGATTTTTCCCTTAAGAGAACTTTGGAAATAAACCAGGCAGATGTTCAACTGGAAACGTTTCTTTTAAAAAGAGAAAGAATAAAAATCAAACTACAAACACAATAAACACACAGAGAGCTAGCTAAGGAAAGGCAGGGTGGGAAGGGGGAAAGTGATTTCAGGGTAGGGCTATAATTACCAAGTCTTGGAGAGAAGAGGTCTGTGGAGGCAGCAGCAAAATGACCAGTGTTTCACAGAGAGAAAAAAAACCAACAGATTAGGAGTGTGGGTATGGATCCAAAAACATACACAGTGCACTGGTGGCTAGGTGCTCTTGATATAGGGCAAAAAAATCCCTCATAGGCAAGCTGACGTGATGCCTCCAAAACAATTACTTGATGGGTTTTCCTAAGTTATGCAAAAAGTGTGAAAGGAGCATGATGACCCTGCAGATACTGGATGAGAAAGCTAATAGGTTTGGTGAATATAATTAAGAGTTGATTAAGCACTGCTTAATTAGAATAAGTGGGTGCAAAGGAAGTAAGGTTGGACTTGATGAGATTAGTCCAAGGATGAGTCAATAGGTTTTGGGAGACCCATTGTCCTACTGTTATTCATCTCTCTGGGACAGTCAGCTGCTCTTATTACTGGTCCAAAAATACTTGCCCAGGTTTGTTTCTGACTGGCATCCATTTTGTGTCATTTTGAGCCAGGCAGTGTCCTTTACTTATGTTTTTTTTTTAAGAGGATATCTTAAGAAGGGTGTTTTTGCCTTTTGAAGCTATAAACTGCCCCTCTGCAAGAGGAGGGGTCTGACTGCTAACAACTAGCCAATGTGATTTGACAGCAATCAGTCACAGTCTATCACTGCAGTGCAAATGTTGCTTGTGACATTTCACTGAATGGTGGTTCTCTGAGGTAGACAGCGACTCTGGAAATCAAAACCTCCAAACCCTTATGTCCTTTTCATACTTTTTTTTTTAGTCTCTGAGAGGAGAGTGGTCTTCATGCCTGGTTTCACTGTTTGCTTTGTTTATGCGCTGTCCTAAAGCTTTGAAAACTGTCAGTATACATGTTGCTATATAATTACATGTGCAGTCACTATTCTGACTTTCAAATGCACATGTGGAGGTTGGGAACATGGGCAGTGCACACAGTCCCTCTCTTCACCCACTGAAATAAAATGTGAAGACCTCTTTACTTTTCAGGAAATCTGACACAAGATTGTGCTGTGGTCATGGCAGGAACCGCATGCAGTTGCAAGCAAGGCAATAGCAGTGTTTGTTGACGACTCTGTAATTTGCCTCTGCTATGCAGTTGATATCAGTTGTGCTCTTGTGCCAGAGTCAATACCCACAAAATTGTCCAGATCTTACTCGCCAACAGGACTCAGCTATTCATCATTCTTAGGGAAAGACTGCAATATGTGTACATAGTAAAAGTATGCTTGTACTATGTGTAAAGTTAAATACAAAAGGGTTAAAAGGTCCATTACTCATGTACCCATTAAACCAAGTGTAGGATAAGAATCAAACCCAAGGGTCCTGATTGCCAGTCTTTCTACTCTGTATCTTGAACAAAGAGCCTTTCACCTCTACTTGAATACTCTGAACAGCTGGAATGTAAATTATTGTTTTGGGTTTTGTCTACATAATGCATTTTGATAGCTTGCAACACTATGAAACAAAAACAAAAAATGAAGCTGATATCCCCCTGGTAATTTTGCTGCTCTTCAAGTTCTTCCCCCAAGTTCTTGATATTTGTGGTCCCATAGTTGTGATGCTTAGGTCATTTACTTATGGAGCACCCCCCCCCGCACCAGGTAGTGCACAAGAAACAAGAAACTGCAAGTGTCTGTTCTCTGAATGATCCCATATTCCCGGCATGTGGTTCTCATTTGGCAAGAGTAAGAAGGAGCAGTGTTCTCATAATAGCTCCAAATAAAAACCATCTCCTTGAAAACGAAGGAGTCCAATGAGAGGTGATGTCCTCAGGATGTCTTTCAGCCAAAACTGGTACAAAAAGATGCATTCATCTGCAGGCTTCACCACCCTAGCTGGCTCGAGCAGAAGGCCTGTTGCTCCCAATTTCTAAAGCTCCACTTATGATTCCGTGTATGAGAGCATTTACATCAGGGAGTTGCTGGGGTCACGTTGAATCAGACCTATGAGTGAAAGTAAAATGGATGCAAAGCTTGAGTAATTCTGACGAGCTTATCAAGGGCAACATTCCCCCGGATTTGCTGTCATGAATGGGAACACTGAGGCTGTTCTCTGTTAATATAAAGATCTGGAGCCAGAAAGCAAGTTACAACCTTGTCTAGGCTGTGGGTGAGGCTATGAAATCTTAATTTATGTTGTCATCTCGGAATGAAGAGAGTTTTCTTCTCATCCTTGGCTTGGCTAGAGGTATAACTGGGAACAGTCATAATTCTGAAGCCAAGCCAGCACTGATCCTGTTCAGTAGAGTAGTTGTCCTGGAGTGTTTAAATGTGAATTTCATGCTCTTCTAGTGCACATCATTCTTTTCCAGTTATATGCACTTTGAAGGCAAGCCAGTTAATTTGTCAGTAGCTATGCCACTTGGATATTGGAGGCTGCATCTAAAAATCCATTTCTCAGTCAGCTACATTGTTTTTATATATAGGCTGCCATAGGATTGTTAAGGTGAACTTAGATGTATTTGTAGAAGAGCTCTTGGAAGATATTTCACTTTGGCATGCTATCTCTTTCCTAAATACCTAGGGGGCTCAAATTGCCCATCCCTGTCTTTTGGTCCTGAGCGGTGGTTGAGAAAAGCTTTGGATAAATTAGTGACTATTGTTATATTTCCCCCCATTTTTTTCCTATTCACCCCTTTGCTCTTTCTCCAAGAGTATTTCATCACTCATTATAGATCCTGGAGCCAGTAATAGTAATTACACAGCTGCCTAGAAGAAAAGAATAGGGGATGACCTGGTTGCCCCAGGGCTCTGATTTGTTTTCATATGATGTTTAGATTGGGTCTGAGTGATGTGGCAGGGTGGGTGGTGCTAGAGGGAATTTTGTCTGGGACCTGTAGTTGCCCCCATTTGCACAGCTGCTGTATCTAAAATGGTCCTTTAGCGGTCCACAGACTGGAACACGTGATGGAAACTTCGTTTGCCTCTGAAAATAAATAAATAAATAACCACTCAGCCACGCACTCCATAGCCAAGAGTAATACTTTTTCATAAAGTAATAGAATGTAACTGAGACTCACAGTGATCATTTTCCTTTGGTTAGATCACTGATTCCCAAATCATGTGCTGGGGCACATTACTCTTCTAGAAGAATAGAAATGTGCCTTGAAAAAGTAAGGCATCACACTGGACGTATCCATTAGGCTGAGGTAGCCCATGTATCATTAACTTCCCCATCTCAGCAATATAGGGGTATAGCTATCATCTTAAGGGAAAGCAGGATTCCGTGATAACATTTGTATTACATCTCACAGGCATGGGAGAATTGCACTATGACCAATATCCAGAAAACACAGTCCCATCCTTGACTTCTGAGTAGAGGTGTCCTGAACTTCACAACAAACATTTCTGTCAGGTAACTGTGCCATTTTTAACAGCTGTGATCACTTGTAAGCCATGCCTTGAATCTCCTCACCCAGGGGTCATTTGGGGGGGGGACGCGGGGGGACGCCATCCCCCCGGGTGAGGTGCGGGAGGACGGGGCCTGGAGCTCCCTGCTGGTGCCCGCTGGAGGTCGCCGCCAGCTGTGGGGAGGACACACTTCCGGTGATGTCAGGGTGTGTGGCATATGCTAATGAGTTATGCTAATGAGTCCCCCTAGCTCTTTTTCTACGAAATGACCCCTGTCCTCACCCCACTGTGATCTACTCTGAACAGCCGATGAACTGCTTTGCAGCTACACAATAGCTGTGATGTGCACTTTCATTTCCTTCTGCTTTGGGAGCACTATGACATATGCATAGGAAGTGAAATGGACTCCCTCTCAGGGTCATCGATGGATCAGATAATTAATGTGAGGCAGAAACTATGACAACTCCCTGTGAGAAAACATGTATATGTGAAATAAACAGTAAATATAGTTCTTAATACATGACTGACTGGTTTGCTCACTCGCAAGTTTAAATATTGGTGGTGGACTGGTGTGTAGCAATTACAGGTCTGTAGTAGGGAGATGAACAGGATTCGTATTGGGCTGTCTGAGAACACACATGCATTACCTCATGCTGTCAATAGCACTGTACTGTCTAAGTAACAGCTGAATTGCTGAAATGTCAAAAATTGTCTTCATGTTCACAACTGGTGAGCAGAATGTGAGGTGGACAAGCAGGTGCCTGAGCAGCCCCTTCTTTTGACTGCTGGGGAAAGAGGCCTAGGTGCGATGCCATGAAGCAATACTAACTGCGTTATCAGGCAAGTTGTAAGGATGTCTACCCATTGTTCTGTCAGAATTAAATATACTTCCACCCTTAATCCTTTTCTCCTAAATCCTATGGTCCGCTTACAAAAAGCATGTGAAACAGTGGTCTAAATTAAATCCGTCTGAGATCAACAGCTCTCTACTTAGCATGTGTCTGAAGAATAAAAACAGTCAATTTAAACAGGTAATGGTGAGAGTTCACAATGGAAAATGTAGGAAGGATAGGTTGGGGAAAGAGAAGTATAAAACAGAAGGCTGGGTATACTTCCTGCCACTACTAGTAACTGCTGCTGGCTTGTACTCTCCTATGGTTATCCAAACCACAAGCCAATTCCCAAATGGCATTACTTCTAAAAGACTAACTTGCTGATGAACATTCTCGTGTATGATCCTTCTTAGGACACTGTGAGAGTGAGCACACATGTACTGTACATGATTAAAGTCCTACCCAGGTTCATAATATGTGGGCTGTACCACTTTTTTTTTTTGCATTGGATGGATCCCATGTGACTTGTCACAGTGCCTAGATGATAACTCACAATGCTCTGGTAACACGAAGAGAGCCATATTAATGTGAGAGAATTCATAGATCTATGAAAAGATATCTAATATTTGATACATGACAACAGTGAGATTTTGTCGTAAGTTCATATTTCAGTCTAAATACATCGGTTTGTTTCATCTATATGCCTTCTGCTAAACAATGAGATTCTTGTACAAATTTTGGAAGAAATGAACTGATCTTTCAACACTTTTGTAGCTGTACACATGAAAGATCTTACATTGTTTGACTGAAACATCACAAGTGACTGCTGTTGAAACTTACTGTGCATACAATTCAGTTGCACGTTAGAAAAATGTCCTAGTCAGCTTTCCCTTCATAGTCAACTTGTGTATTTACATTTAGTAGCTGTTGAAACTTACTGTGCATACAATTCACTTGCACGTTAGAAAAATGTCCTAGTAAGCTTTCCCTTCATAGTGCTAATAACTATATAACCCACCATGACTGATTGCTGACCTCAGAAAGCAGTTTGCCAGTAATTCTGACAGAGCACAGTGGCTGAAGGAGGAGTGGGCGGGGAAGAGAAGCAGACCCAGCACCTGGCCAATGGCACACGAGTACTCTTGAGTGGCAGCTGACGGGACAATGGCTGAGGGAGCGCATTGCACAGCCAGTGGTAGATCTGCAATGTGCCACTCCACTTCACAATTATATATAATGAGAGAAGAGATAGGATTGAATGCTACAATTTAAGGGCACATGCATGTTATAAACACCACAGTGGTTATACCACAGAGATTAGGGATTCACAAACATGTAATTAAAAAAAAAGCTTTTAGGGTGGTTCTTTCACAGTTGAGGAGCCATGTTCCATCCCTCTTTGGGTTCTTTTCCCCCCTAAAAACCTGAATTCAAAATTTTATTTTGCTAGTATATATGATGGGACAGCCGGCAGGACAAAAATGACACCCCAGTCCCAAAAGAAAGAATAGAAAAAGAAAACTTGGCTGCAGTCACACGAGCAGTTCACACCAATATAGTTGTGATACCTTCATGGATTTAAAGAGCATGTTCAGACAACAACATCTGCCTTCTGTGCCCCAGTCATCAGCACCCCACTTTGCCTCACTTTGGAAGTGGAGTAATCAGGCACCATTAAAAATCTGATATTTAGGGATCCCAGTTCTTCCACTCTGCATTTCCAGCTGTCTGAACTTCCTTCTTGCAAAGTCAAGCTGTTTGGGAAGTCTGAGCCTTCCCCTCCATATCTGCCTCCCTTTTTTTTGGATCAGGGAGTAATGTTTGCATAAGCAATGCTGGCGTTGTCGATTACCTCAGCCAAGAAGTCGTTCTGGATTGGGATTCCCCGGGGGAGTTGTTTTTGACTAACAAATCCCCCCCAGCTCCTCTCTCCTATTTCTGTATCAGTGTCTGAGAGCATCCCATGACTGACAAAAGGGAAAATGCACTGAAGTCAATGGGATTACTGTCATGTAAATCTGTATTTTACCCCCCCCCCCCCCGATTTTCCATGTATTTCACAGAAGAAAGGTGAAGGGAAGGAGGCTGAGAGGAGCTAGAGTACTTGGCAGAGACCCGGAAATTCAGATACATGCCTATGCGCATGGGTGAAAGACAAAAATAAAAATAAAAAGAATGCCGCAACAATCTGAAAGATGGAACATGGGGCAAGCATGCAACGAAGCCGGTTCAGGGTGGGATGTCTGATCAAAACTTCCTGCAACTATTTAAACTGCTGCAAATAGAGGCACAGCCAGATCACACCAAGCCTCCAGTGTGACTGCAGCCTTCAGCAACCAAAGAGGAAAACCAGCCTATAGAAATAAAACAGATATTCAGTTCAGCTGTAATTCATCCTGGGAGTTGATGTTTTCTGTTCTCTCCCACAACACAAATAAATCAAAAAACCCTGATTCAAGAGCAGCAGGTGAATGGAGGAATTGTTTTCACAGTGATGTTGTTGAAAATAGCTGGCTTATGGCAAGTGAGCACTTTCCCATTTGTAACCTTTAAAAGTGCTTACCATTGAGATCATCATGATTCCAGTTGAAGTGTCCACATTTTGCCAGCAGCTGGCAGGAAAGTCTGGATGCGTGGGAAGAGGTTCTCAGAGTGACACCACTGGTTATATCCAGGGGTCATTTCGTAGAAAAAGAGCTAGGGGGACTCATTAGCATAACTCATTAGCATATGCCACACCCCCTGACATCACCGGAAGTGTGTCCTCCCCACAGCCGGCGGCGACCTCCAGCGGGCACCAGCAGGGAGCTCCAGGCCCCGCCCTCCCGCACCTCACCCGGGGGGATGGCGTCCCCCCGCGTCCCCCCGCAAATGACCCCTGGTTATATCTAAGACCAGGAATACTTACTATGGAGGATTCATGGGAACACAGGTTGGAGCAATGAAACTACTCAATTTGCATACCAGGAGGGGTGTGTGTAGCTAGTGACTAAAGAAAATAACAACAACTGGGTAAGGTATGGAGCATGAGGCCTAGTCATTTTTTCTCTCCAAGGACTGAACTGATGAAAGGACTCAGCTGAAGAAGTTTTTGTCTGATTCGGGCCCTTCCTTTATGGAAATTGCTTCTTGTGGAGGAGGTTAGCCCCCCCCCCCACTATCTGTCTTTGAACTGAAGCTTAGTTCTTCTCTCGGATGGTCAGGATGGAGGGGGAGGCCCTGAACTTTCCTGCCCACTGGAGGCCTGCTTCTGAGGGGCTGCAGCTGCATCAGCTTCGACAAGAAAACATTACTTCTAGGGCTCTGACTACTGGACCTTTGGTTTGGGAAGGGAAAGGAAAATAGTTGCTTTGCTTAATCCAAGGTGGGGGGTGCTTTAAGAAGGGAGTAGGCTTACCAAGTGGCGGCGGGGGATCCGCATATCTTTACAGGATCCCTGCCGTGGGGACAGTGATACGTGTTGCACACGCTGTTGCCAGGATGTGACGCTACGCTGCAATAAAGAAGGCCAATGCTATGCTGGGGATTATTAGGAGGGGTATTGAAAACCGATCAGCCAATATCATAATGCCGCTATATAAATCAATGGTGAGACCTCATTTGGAATACTGTGTGCAGTTCTGGTCACCACACCTTAAAAAGGATATTATAGCTTTGGAAAAAGTGCAGAAAAGGGCAACTCGAATGATAAAAGGGTTGGAACACTTTCCCTATGAGGAAAGGTTAAAGCGCTTAGGGCTCTTTAGCTTGGAGAAAAGACGACTGAGGGGTGACATGATCGAGGTTTATAAGATTATGCATGGGAAAGAGCAGGTAAAGAAAGAGGTACTTTTCTCCCTTTCTCACAATACAAGAACCCGTGGGCACTCCATGAAATTGCTGAGCGGTCGGGTTAGAACGGATAAAAGGAAGTACTTATTCACCCAAAGAGTGATTAACACATGGAATTCACTGCCACAGGAAGTGGTGGGTGCTACAAGCATGGACGGCTTCAAAAGGGAATTAGATAAGCATATGGAGGTATCGCCGTCCCCGCGGCAGGGATCCTGTAAAAACATGTGGATCCCCCGCCGCCACTTGGTAAGCCTAGAAGGGAGGCCCTAAGCCTTGAACTTGCCCTTATTTTTTCATATTTTTTATCTTTTTTTTTTAACCTACAAAACACTAACTTGCCCTTATTTCCAATGCCCAGGTTACATATAGTTTTGGTAACTTCTGTAGTTGAGTATAATGCATTCTGCGATACTATAAGAAATGAGAAAAAAAATTGGACTTAATAGTGCTAAACAGTGAATTAAAAAACCACAACTCTCCCTACTGTAGTGAATATTGGGGTGGGGGTGAGAAACCATTGCTGGCTAGCAGGTATGAGGGCTGTGACATTTTGCCCATGAGCGTTATATAGTCAGGCCAATCTGATACTACTGGCTTCCTTATTAAAATTGTGAAACAATTTTGGCTCCTAACAAAACATGTGAGGCTGCCAGCCCTGACTGGTATGTGAAAAGTACTGGGTTCGCCGCATGGAGGACTCGGACAACGACATGCTCTTGCACATCCACCCAGCACAACCTTAGTCCATTGGAGGGTTTGAATTTCCCGCCAGAGTGGCTATTGGTTGGGGCTGGGGGGAACTAGGATCCTATGTTCCTATTGTCCAGGGGAGCCAAGCTCCAGTCTTTGCCGTGGACCCCAAGTGGCGGTCCGCGTACATAACAGTATGTATGTCTCTTTTAATGTTCTTTTGTTTAGTCTCTGTTTAGTCTTCTGTAGGCTGCAAGTTTGTGTATTCTGTCTGTCTGCCTGCCCTCATAGTATGTTCTGTTTAAATGCACATACATTTGTGTGGTTACTCAACAGGGTTGCCAAGTCCCTCACCGTTGCATCCCTTGGGGGCGGGCAGGGCATTGTGCATGGTGTCTCCAATGCGATGATATCACCCAGAAGTGGATGTCATACAGTGATGTTGCACATGATGCTCTGGTTTTTGGACAAAAATGCTATGTTTTTTGGCTTTAAAACCACAGAGTTTGCCCCAAAACCAGAGCATCACTGTGGCGATTACATCACTTCCGGGTGACATCATCTCATCAGGGATGTTGTCTGATAATGTCCCTGTTTGGGGGTGGGGTTTTCCCCACTGGTCAGCTGGCTGATGGCAGATTGGAGCTCCCAACCTTGGGGCTGGCAACCCTATCACTCAGTGCATAATGTCATCAATAACTCACTCAGCTGTGGTAGGCCCAAGGCCTTGAAAGCATGGACATATGATCTTTTTACCATTGGAGAGTTTGAGCTCAAATAGAGATGGACCTGGAAAGTCTCTCTTCCCTTGTCCCTCTGTACCTGATCCCTATATGTGGTAGCCCTCAGTGCCATCTTTGACTTGGTCAAATATGCTGAAGAAAAGATTTTTGCAATGTGTCAGGTTTTGTTTTGCTTCGAGCCTTACTTGGTAATTACCAAGCCCACCGATGAACAAAGGCATCCGTCCGTCTCCATGCAGACCGACGCTCCGCCGCCAACTTGCTTTTTTAATGTTATCTGCCTGTTTCTTCTTTATGAGAAACTACCTTTATTTCATAAGAGTGTTGTCTAGCAAAGTATCAGGTTTTTCACTGGTGCTTTAGGAAACAGCCTAGATTTTGGTTACACACTTTCTTGAAAAGGTCTTCACGCTCTGATTAGCAGATGAACTGTAATAAAGTTACAGTTTATTTGTTCTGTTCCTTTCACATTGTCATCACGATTTAAAATGATTACATATGTATGGTTAATCTTGTTGCCTTCTAAACCCATTTGTCTTCCTTCATAACCATTTTTAGTACTAGCATTGAGAGCTCTTAAAGGTCATATACATTAAAATATAGTACTGAGAGAAACACTAGTTGTGCAGCCCTTCCAAAACAAAGTTATAGGCTCATAGAAGAAAGTATTTGATGGCCTCAGTTTTACTGAGGTATGTTTTAATTTTGCCAGCAAACAAGGTTCATCTAATGAATAAAGGCTGGTGTAGATAGACCATCACAGCCAGCCATCACTGCTTTCCAAATCCTCCAGTTTTAACATCTGGCATTTTAGAGATTGCATTTTCTATTCTTGAATCTTTTTCACCACTACACTCCTGCATGATAAACCCCCACTATCCTCAGAGAAAGACTGTCCATGTAATTTTTTACCATTACAGGAGCAAACATAAGGTAAGCCAATGACATCACTAGCCATAACACTTAAAATCTTTCATCAGTAATGTGTTGATTAAAGCAAACATAACATTGCAGGATATCAGCCAAGGCTTAAGAGGCTGTATTATAAAAATGTGGATTAAAAAAAATCTGTTCTATTTTGCTTACAGCTTTGCTCCATTAAAGAGAAATACAAAAGAAAATGCTTCTTTGTCGTGGTTCAGATTTCTTCATCCTGTGCAAATCTGCGCCCAATTAAATATATATATAGGTTTCTGCTTTCAAATTTTCATTCAGTATTGTTTGCCTTCTTGGATTCAGAAAACTCTGTTCTACATATTCGTGGCCTGTTGATGGTGAAGTCAACTAAATTTAGTTTGTATCACCAAGTATCAACATATTTCACTCTTGGAATGCCCAGATCTGTTGATGCCTAAATCTGGAGACTGGAGCCATGTCACAGACAAGACATATCTTTCTTTACACCTGAGGAAGGCCCCGAGTTTGAAGAAAAATCTGAAATACATTTTAAAAAATCTATTGGGTGGGTAATCCCTCTCCAGAATTATAAAAGGAGCACTTGTAGGTTTAAGAAATGGGTGCCCTCAGTGACCATTGCTTGGCAAGCACGACAATATTGCCAACCTTCCAGATCTGGTTTCTGTCAGTAAAAGGTAATGGGAGGGTGCAGGGCCCTTTCCAGTGCTGTTTTTACCTTTGAGGGAGGACTCATTGGGGCCAGGTCTAGCAAGAACTACTGGGTAAATTGCTATCACCCAATTTGCGTGACTCACCCAGTTCCAGCTACTTGCTACTGTTCAACAGCAGCCACCCCACAAAATCTAGTGCAGTATAGTGGTTGCAGCTTCATATTAAGATCTGGGAGACAGAGGTTCAAATCACCCATCTTCTGTGGAAGCTCAGGGGAATTTGAGGTGCATCCTCGTAAATCCTTACAGGCTCCCTACCATGCAACTGAGCCCGGCCCAGCAATCAGCACCAAACAACTGGCCCATCGTTTTTGCAAGTACAGACTGCCAGGGTGTCACCGGAACTCCTCTAAGGACGGTTCCGAATGCCCAACTCAGACTTATGTACGACAGTGGGCGTGGCGTGAGTACTTTTCCCGTGTATACAGAGGTCAGATTGGCCAACGAAACGCTCCTAATTTCCCAGGAAGTGAGACAACACGCTAGGTTTAATGAATAAATGTTTGAGGGGAAGGGGGCAATATGCAGATGCTCTGCCCTGACTTCAAAGATAGAGCCATGTGGTCAGGTGTGAACGCTGTTTCCATGGGCAACCTTTGACTTGCAGAGAGAGATGCTCTTGGTCCAGGCAATAAAGGAAGTTTTCTTTGTGATGCCAATACCAGATAGGAGGCCGGGTTACGTGGTTTCCCACAGCTCAGCAATGGTGGGGAAACCTGTTGTTTCTCCAAGTCTCTCATTGTGCATAATGGCGCTGGTCTTCTTTGTCCAGAGGCACTCTGGGAAGGTGCAGGGGAACACGTGTCCTGGAGCAGGCAACACCAGCCCTGCTCATCCAGGTGCAGGCAGGAGATGTACAGCAAAGCATACAAACATTGCAGCAAACACAGCAGTAATCCCTGAGTCCCAAATGCACAGATACACAGACATCTGACAGACACAGCATTTAGCACAGTACAGACAAATGCAATTTCAAACACACATGGTTACAAGGGGGAAGGAGAGAAAGCTGAAAATGGGAGGCACCTAAAGGTAGGGTGGCAGGAAAAGGAGAAGGAAAAAGGGGAAGTCTACAAAGGCTTTCAGGGAAAGGGAAGAGGGAATAGTGAGGGGAATGAGATGCCCCGCTCAGGTGCCTCACCTGTTCTTCTATCATTCTGGCTTGATCTGGGCCAATGAAATGTTACTAAAGCTTTAAATCAGTATTTTCCATAATTTTGAAAGCTGATCATTTCCTTAGTAAAATGTAGACCAGCTGATCTGCTTCTCAGCATCCAGTAAGAAGCAAAGTCCTCCCAGAGTTTTAGGTGCTTCTATCGGATAATCACATGTGGTCTCAGTTATGGAACGGGGGATTGCTCCATTGTCTCTCCTTAAATGGCATTCTGCAGCTGCATTCCATCTGAATCTCTATGCTGAAGGGTTACTTCATCCTTTTTAGCCTTTTTATAACCTGCCTCTACTGTGAGAGCAGCTTTATGACTGCTGCTTTAGGCAGAATTAGGTTATTGCTGAAGGGTTCTACTTTTATGCTGTTTTTATTTCTCTGGTGTTTTGCCACTTGGTTCTTATGATTTACTTTGTGAGTTGCTTCAAGCAGCCTTGAACATTTCTAAACAAATAAATAACTTTCTCATCTATCCCAGCTTTTCTGATTACTTGGTTTCTAATAATCTCCATGCTGCTTTCCTTTCTTTCTCCTATCATTCTCATGCAGTTCTTTGTGGGTTTTTTCTCCTTTCCCCTTCATTCTTCCTGAACCCACTTCTTTCCCTTTTCAACTTCATAGGAGTGCTGAGGCCAAACAAGGTGATGAGGTCATTTCTCAGCTCATAAAATATGCTATGAAAGGGGCTGGCTGGGAGTGTCTGTGCTTCACAAAGCTTTGAGCCATCCCCACATCTTAGCACATCCAAACATGATATCCTTTTATTGCCTGCTTGAAACCTGATCTGATTCCATTTGACACCATTTCAAAAGAAACCCAGTTTTCTTCAGCCCATAAACATGTAGTTGAACAAAGTTAGATTTGTTTAGGGGATTAAACCACTGAAAGCAAAAAAAACAACACCAAAACAAAACTCCTGGGTAATGTTCTTACTGGTACAAAATCCCTGCCTGATTGACTGGGATCCTTTGAGGAAAAATGAAACAGAGAAAATGGTGCCTACTAAAGCAGCAGCAGATTGGTGGATGGGGGACGCTAGGAAAAGATTGTTGTGAATAAAAATAAGATCAGGGTTTTTTGAGGGGTGATGTTACACCCTTGATATCACTATATTGAAGACAAAAATTGGCACAACAGTAGTGCACAACACTATTTCTGCAGCAAAGCCTGTATCAGGCTGATAGGAAGATACTACACACATCGTGGACAGTGTGTATGCTCAGGAGCTTGTAAGCATTATGCTTTGAGTATGCAGGGCCGCGATCACACGCACAATTAGCCCTGCCATAGGCGTGCATGCTGAGTGGATTTAAAGGGGTTGGGATAATCTGACAGGCCATCCCCACTCCGTGCTGTTGTCCCCCCACCCAGTATGCGCATCATCGCAAACTCCATAGGGAGACCACAGTGCAGAGATGTGATTCATCGATTCCTCATGTAAGCGCATCAGAAACAAACAGCAAAAAACAAATAAACCCAACTTACTTCCAGTTATGTCTGTTCACGCAGTGGCGGGCTGTGCCCGCAGCTTCCAAGGACTGTGTGATCGCACAACTGTGGGTCAAATTCCTCTGGAGGAAATAGCCTCGCTCCCCCCCCCGCTTTATTTTGTGTGTGTGGCCACTCCCCAGCATTACCTGTGGTTTTTGGATAATATCTAAATTGGCTCCTAGGCAGTTGCATCATGGAATGAAGTCTCCTTGTTCTGCTTTCAGTGCTCCTTCAGTAAAGCTCAGATATATGCCAGAGGCCTAAAAGAGAATGCCATGGTGCATAGGTGTCATATATTCAAAAGCCAGCAATCTTTAAAAATCATATGCTATCATATAGAACTAAAATTACTTTTAGGTATATGAACTGACCATACTTAGTAAAAGACAAAATTTCTGTGCAATGATTAGGGATGTGCACAAAAAAAATGGGATTTTTCAGATTCGAATATATTGGACTCCCCAGAATTTGGGATTCCTGGAAAACCCAAATTTCAATACCGGTATGGTATTCAAATTTAGGGGGGTTTTTTGGAAATCCTAATTTTTTGGCTCCATTATACCCTATTTTTTGGGACCATTATAATTAATGGGGAATCTATCTGAGGGCATCCAGGGGTCTGGGGGGGCTGGTTTTTGAGGTAAAGACATCAGAATTTCAGCAAAGCTTCTGGTGCCTCTCCTCAAAAGACCCCCAAGTTTCAAAAAGATTGGCCCAGGGGGTCCAGTTCTATGGGCCCCCAAAGAAAGGCCCCATTATAGCCTATGGGGATCATTGACTATAATGGTCCCCATAGGTTATAATAGAGCCAAAGGAATTTAAAGGTGTCATGGTCTCTTTCAATGCATTTGTGAAACTGCAGCTTTACCTGAAATGGCATTTAAAGGGAGTTCCCTCTCTTTAAACACCATTAACTATCCGTGTTTCCTGGATAATCCCAATTTTTTGGGAATTATCCGGGATTGGCTATGCTCAATATCTGAAAATACCCCCCCCCCTCTATATCTGGCTGAAAGAATAGCTGATAAATATCGATAACGTATTTTCTGCCTATTTTTTTGGCTTGGATAGAGCCAAATGCACACCCCTAGTAATGATAAGACTAAAGGGATCAGAATTATAATGTAATCGTAGCCAGAATTTAATAGTGGCAGTCCACACCCTGGTTCATCTATCCCAGCTTTTCTGATTACTCGGTTTCTAATAATCTCCATGCTGCTTTCCTTTCTTTCTCCTATCATTCTCATGCAGTTCTTTGTGGGTTTTTTCTCCTTTCCCCTTCATTCTTCCTGAACCCACTTCTTTCCCTTTTCAACTTCATAGGAGTGCTGAGGCCCAACAAGGTGATGAGGTCATTTCTCAGCTCATAAAATATGCTATGAAAGGGGCTGGCTGGGAGTGTCTGTGCTTCACAAAGCTTTGAGCCATCCCCACATCTTAGCACATCCAAACATGATATCCTTTTATTGCCTGCTTGAAACCTGATCTGATTCCATTTGACACCATTTCAAAAGAAACCCGGTTTTCTTCAGCCCATAAACATGTAGTTGAACAAAGTTAGATTTGTTTAGGGGATTAAACCACTGAAAGCAAAAAAACAGCACCAAAACAAAACTCCTGGGTAATGTTCTTACTGGTACAAAATCCCTGCCTGATTGACTGGGATCCTTTGAGGAAAAATGAAACAGAGAAAATGGTGCCTACTAAAGCAGCAGCAGATTGGTGGATGGGGGACGCTAGGAAAAGATTGTTGTGAATAAAAATAAGATCAGGGTTTTTTGAGGGGTGATGTTACACCCTTGATATCACTATATTGAAGACAAAAATTGGCACAACATTAGTGCACAACACTATTTCCGCAGCAAAGCCTGTATCAGGCTGATAGGAAGATACTACACACATCGTGGACAGTGTGTATGCTCAGGAGCTTGTAAGCATTATGCTTTGAGTATGCAGGGCCGCGATCACACGCACAATTAGCCCTGCCATAGGCGTGCATGCTGAGTGGATTTAAAGGGGTTGGGATAGTCTGACAGGCCATCCCAACTCCGTGCTGTTGTCCCGCCACCCAGTATGCGCATCATCGCAAACTCCATAGGGAGACCACAGTGCAGAGATGTGATTCATCGATTCCTCATGTAAGCGCATCAGAAACAAACAGCAAAAAACAAATAAACCCAACTTACTTCCAGTTGTGTCTGTTCACGCAGTGGCGGCCTGTGCCCGCAGCTTCCAAGGACTGTGTGATCGCACAACTGTGGGTCAAATTCCTCTGGAGGAAATAGCCTCGCTCCCCCCCCCGCTTTATTTTGTGTGTGTGGCCACTTCCCAGCATTACCTGTGGTTTTTGGATAATATCTAAATTGGCTCCTAGGCAGTTGCATCATGGAATGAAGTCTCCTTGTTCTGCTTTCAGTGCTCCTTCAGTAAAGCTCAGATATATGCCAGAGGCCTAAAAGAGAATGCCATGGTGCATAGGTGTCATATATTCAAAAGCCAGCAATCTTTAAAAATCATATGCTATCATATAGAACTAAAATTACTTTTAGGTATATGAATTGACCATACTTAGTAGGAGACAAAATTTCTGTGCAGTGATTAGAGATGTGTACAAAAAAATTGGGATTTTTCTGATTCGAATATATTGGACTCCCCAAAATTTTGGATTCCTGGAAAACCCAAATTTTAATACCGGTATGGTATTCAAATTTAGGTTTGTTTTTTTTGGAAATCCTAATTTTTTGGCTCCATTTTTGGGACCATTATAATTAATGGGGAATCTATCTGAGGGCATCCAGGGGTCTGGGGGGGCTGGTTTTTGAGGTAAAGACATCAGAATTTCAGCAAAGCTTCTGGTGCCTCTCCTCAAAAGACCCCCAAGTTTCAAAAAGATTGGCCCAGGGGGTCCAGTTCTATGGGCCCCCAAAGAAAGGTCCCATTATAGCCTATGGGGATCATTGATTATAATGGTCCCCATAGGTTATAATGGAGCCAAAGGAATTTAAAGGTGTCATGGTCCCTTTCAATGCATTCGTGAAACTGCAGCTTTACCTGGAATGGCATTTAAAGGGAGTTCACTCTCTTTAAACACCATTAACTGCAGCTATCCTGTTTTCCTGGATAATCCCAATTTTTTGGGAATTATCCGGGATTGGCTATGCTCAATATCTGAAAATACACCCCCCTCTATATCTGGCTGAAAGAATAGCTGATAAATATCGATAACGTATTTTCTGCCTATTTTTTTGGCTTGGATAGAGCCAAATGCACACCCCTAGTAATGATTATGAGTGATGTAGCAGTTAAGATCGGCAGGCTGTAATCTGGAGAACCAGGTTTGATTCCCCACTCCTCCACATGAAGCCTGCTGGGTGACCTTGGGTCAGTCACAGTTCTCTCAAAAATCTCTGAGCCTCACCTATCTCACAAGGTGCCTGTAGTGGGGAGAGGAAGGGAAGGTGGCTGTAAACCGCTCTGGGATTCCTTGGGGGAGAGAAAAACCATGTATAAGAAGCCAACTCTTTTTCTTCTTCTTCTAATCCCCAAATACATATTTCTTATTTATCGTTTCTATTAGACATTATGGTTTGCACTGAAATGTAGAAAGATTCCAGGGAGGTTTAAAATTATTATGTATGCACCAAAGCAGTGGTTTGTAACCTTATTCATTCAAAGAAGTTCAACTTTTGTGGGACACTGAACATTGCTCTAAATTGTATTGCAAATACTTCACGTGTGTATTCTCACATTGCTTTCCTGAAGTGATCCCTGCTCCTTTCCCCATTTGCCTAACCCACAGCAACCCAGCCAAAAAGGGAAGGGGTGGACCAGAGAGAAACTTGCAATCTCCAGATCTATCTGGAACTCTGCCCCTCCTAGGCTGGCACCCAGAGGAGCTGATTGGCTGACCCAAACCTGCTGCAGGAGGCCACCCACCAGGCTCCTCAGTGCCATCTCAGAGCTGACAAGCTCTCCCTCAGCTTGTTCCCAGCCCCAATATGGCCCCAGGTAAGACCAAGGTCACTGCTTGAAGTTCCAAAAGAGTCACTGTCCTTAGAGGTCTTAGTCCTGCTGGAGTAATAGAGGAAAGTTGTTTGGCTTGTTTCTCTCATACTGCAGCCTTGCCTATTTTGCCTGACTCGCGGCCAAATTAGAGCATGATTGTGTTAACTGAGTACTCTAAAATGGGTAACAGAACAGATGCTTGTACATTCTTCCACTGATCCCTGGCAACTGTAGATTGATCTATCAAGTTTTGAGCATGCATCAACATGAAGAATACTGCTCACTGATGAATGTTGTTGTCTGCAAAGGCACAAAAGTAGTACATACACTTAAAATGTATTTGATATTAAATGATGCACAAAGTGTCCATGATGACTCTAGCAGCAAGGATTTCTAGAGCAAAATAATACAGTTGAGCTGGAATTGCAGAACAGGGCAGGGGGAAACAAGAAAAACATAAGCAAACATCTGTACAAGGTAGCAAGGAAATCAGTGCAGGAAAAGCAGGAATAGCTTTATCTCTATCTAGGAGTAAGGTCCGTTGTGGGAAGAAATACGAGCTCTAGAAAAAAGCTCCAGATGAGTGTCCCAGCTGTGGCTCGTGGGGTGGCATAGGGAAGGGGAAAATAGAGGGAGGTGAGTCATGTTTCTTTCCTCCTACTTAACTATAAGGCAGGACTGTCTCAATTCATTTTGCTGCCCCAAGTGGGTAGAATGGGAGGACAGCCTCATGGTAACAGATATGGTTCCTTCCACCTCTGACTTATTTTTTTGGGAGGAGGGGGGTGTTTTCCTTGGCAGCTAAGGTAGAAAAGCACCTCCACCTATGCCATGTTTTCTGGACTCCAAGGGTCTGGAAAGCGGATCCATAGCCAATTACATGGTTGCCAACTCTGGGTTGGGAAATACCTGTAGATTTGAGGGGAAAAGCCTGGGGAGGGCAGGGTTTGGGGTGGGGAGGGACTTCAGCAGGGTATAATGCCATAGAGTCCACTGCCCAAAGCAGCCATTGTCTCCAGGAGAACTGATCTTGGTCATCTGGACATCAGTTGTAAGAGCTGAAGATCTCCAGGTGCCGCCTAGAGGTTGGCTTATGTTAATTTGGGGCTATGCAATGGCAGCTAAGGTAGAAAAGCACCTCCTCCTATGCCATGTTTTCTGGGTTCCAAGGGTCTGGAAAGTGGTTCCATAGCCAGTTACATGGTTGCCAACTCTAGGTTGGGAAATACCTGTAGATTTGAGGGGTAAAACCTGGGGAGGGCAGGGTTTGGGGTGCAGAGGGACTTCAGCGGGGTATAATGCCATAGAGTCCACTGCCTAAAGCAGCCATTGTCTCCAGGAGAACTGATCTTGGTCATCTGGAGATCAGTTGTAATAGCTGGAAACTTTTCTGTAGGGGAAATGATGTACTGTGGCTGGGAAACATGGTGATTTCTGGGAGATCTCCAGGCCCCACAGGGAGATTGGCAACTCCAGTGACAAATGGATTGGAAAAAATGCTTACTTTAAACTCCAAAACTGTTGTCTTATGTACTCTTATATACTATGTTTATTTTTATTTTTGGTATGTAGTGAAAACTGATAAATAAAACTTAGATATAAAAAAGGAAGATTGGCAACTCCAGTGACCGTTTAAGGGAAGATTGGGATATGTATTTTACCTCAGGACACATTCAGTGACTCCCAACAGCAACAGCAAACTGTTTAGAATGTTAGAGGCAAAGGCCAATCAGGCTGCATATGCAAATGTCCTCTGTGTTCTGACTGGCTATGGGAGGAGAGGAACAGCAAACTGTTTAGAATGTTGGAGGCAGGACTCAGGCAACTCAGCCAGTGGATAGGGACAGCTTCTGAGTGACACATCAGGGAGCCTACTGATTTGGGAGTGTGTGGAATGTTCAGCAACGTGCCACCACCAAAAGACAATTATTATATAGAGAGATAAGTCACCTGGAGACATGATTGCCCCAGTCATGTGGCCATTTGAAGTGCTCTTCTTGTGATTCTCAGCATTCAATTGGAATGAGAAACTGGTAATTTGCCTACAGCTTCAGAAAATTTGGGTCAGCCCTAAGCATCATTGAGATGATGGGCCAGTACAAAGATGCCAGGGTTGAGAGTGGCTCATGTGGCTTTTACATTCCGCAGCTCAGAAAGCACCACTTGGACAGCACTTGCTGGCTGGGCTTCAGAAATAGCTTCCACTCCCCCAGCAATTCAATCTACAGCAGAAGGGGCTTTTGACAGAAGCAGCAGAATATGTTTTTCTGTTTGTTTGCATGCTTTCCACATGTGCTTTTGGTTAACAGAATTGCAATAAAAGAGCCGGGACAGTAGGCACTGCTTGCACCAGTCATTTACTGTAATCAGTCTAATGTTTCAGGCATCAATAAAGTTAACTGGTTTGTATTTAATGTCAAAGTAATTATCTTCTAATTATATCAATTTGCCTGTCTTAAAACCCCCCCCAGAATTTCTAAAGCAATAAACCTTTCACTCTCCACATTCAAGTGGCATTTTAAAAAACAGTTACTGATGCAAGAAAACTAGTTACATAATCCTCTAGTATAAATATTTCAGGTATATAGCTGAATCATCTTTTGCCAAGGAAGGATTTTACAACCTGCACTAACCTTTCCTTTGGAACAAAGGGCTGTTTTTTTTTCATATTCTGGCAGCAGCAACCTCATACTCCCCACTGCTGTGGGTGCCATTTGTTCTAATTTTTAAAAACCATGTAGCATACAATTTGGCTGTGCAAAAGGTTTTGTAAAAAAATCTTGTAACTAACTAAAGAAACAAACAAACAGAGAACAATGTCACCCCACAGCAGCAGGGAGCATGATTTCTGCTGAAGTAATTGTGGAGAAATTTGCTCCCAGTATGTGTTCCCCAAACTGAATTTACATAGAATCATAGAGTTGGAAGGGGTCTCCAGGGTCATCTAGCCCAACCCCCTGCACAATGCAGGAAATTCACAAATAACCCCCCCCCACACACACCACTAACAGCCTGCTAACAGGGTGGCAAAGTTGAGGGGAGCATTTTGGTTCAGCCCTAAATGAAATATTTCCCCTCTAAAGTTTTTCTTTCTGTATTTTCCTATTCAAGAAATCTCTCATTTTCTATTTTTCGCCTCGTCGTGCAACTTCTTTCTATACTGATAAAATTTTCTCTTTGTATAGTTCAAAGCTATGTTAATGTTAAACTAGAAAAAATACTTGTTAGACATTGCAAGCTGATTCCAGATTTAACTACCCCTAACTGATCCAAGAAGGGCCTTTGTGTCCTTACACTACTTGACAACAGGTCATACTTCTGCACTGTGGATTTCCTACTTTCCTCTTCCTTAAAATTCTTGCTATGAGATTCTTTCCCTTTTGCTCCCTTCCAATTTGTATAAAGTCTTTCAACAATATACAATCTCCATTTGTGTATGGATTTCTAAATGCAACATTTTTATTTCAATGCAACATTTTAATTTCTAACGAAGAGTTTCCAGATGGTGGTCTGAGGCAAAATAGGAGAATGAATAGCTAATCCAACATGTCAAGATTTAGTGACTTGAAGAGATGATCCATTGTTCACAAAGCCACACATCATCACTTTGATTGCCATTTTAGAGGCCCTCCGAGTGACTTGATTGTCAAGTCACCGATCAACTGTGTGGAATGGCTGCCATTTATCACACATAGAGCTCTGTGTTCAAGGAGTCTTAATGAAAGCTAGCTTGTTAGATAATTAACTTCTCAGCTGGCTGCACAATGTGATTCCTTCCGTTTATGTCTGTTCCCTTTCACGTGAGGCTGATATAGTTGCTCCTGGACATGATGAAATTAAAGGTATGCAATTTTACTGTTCTCAAAGACCCCCTTGAAATATTTGTGGCTGTTCATGTGACACAGAAGAATAAACAAACCAGAGTACGTTTCATAGCATACTACATTTTAATCTACAATTAGGATCAAAGGTTAATATCATTAAAAGATATCAAATACATTCAGAGTAAAAAAGGGTGTTTTTACAAAGATAAAATACATTTATATTTTGGTTTCCCTTGCCCTTACTTCTTAAACCTGTCTTATGAAATTCTGGTTCAATTTGTACAAAGTCTTCCCAGCATTATTTCAACATGCAGCTATATAGAGAGGAAGATACAAAAATGCAGTATTTTTATTTGCAATTAAGAGCTTCCAAACCATCAGAATGTAATTATAACCAGCTATGCTATACACTATTCTGTGTGTCTCACTTCAGTAAACTGAAGAGTACCATCACTGCTCATGGGAACACTCCCAACTGTCCATTTTAAATTTTTCTGACACTGGCAGTCCACATACCCGCTGAATTGATACCTCTGGCTCCTTATAATTTATTGCTGTCCACTCAAGCTAGAGTTCTTTACTGTGTTTTGTTCTTGCTGCTATGAAGTTCACATCTGCAAGCTCCTGCTCCCTAAGGCACTCCAGGAAAGGGGTGGGGAAAAGCCTACCACTGAATGACAGGAAAGGTATGAAAACTTGTAAGAACATCTCCCAGATGGCAAGAAGGATGCCTTAAGGGGGAGAGCTTATGCTGATTGAGCCGCTTTACCATAACTGTACATAATTTGTTCAGGTGATAGTGTTACCTTTTTGTAGATCCTGGGGGCACCATCAACTTGTATCTCAGTCCAGCCAAGTGTAAGAAAGGCTGACAACCCTGATTTACCCTCTTTTGTCTCTTCACAATTAGATTTGCAATACTGAACAATTATGCCTCTTGATTTCTTTATTATGTCTGTTCTCATTCTTTGTAAAATCACTTTGAGAGAAACAATCAGCTGCAAGCTTTCCTGTCAGTCTGTTGGCTGACTGAGCCAACGGAAAGGTAAAAAGAATGCAAAATAAAATAATTAAGCATGTATTATATACTTGGAGGCCCTCTAAAAATGGGCGTGGGGAAATCTACAGAAACCTAAATACAGAAAGATAGAAGGATTCTTCTGTTCATTAGTGGTTGCAATCTTGATGTATGATTGTGATCTTCAGAAAGTAAGCACAGTGTTTTTAAATGCCCCAATCACCAACAGAGAAAGGCTGTGTGCTTATAAAAGGTGCACTGGAAGTCATCATCAATTTACAACCTTCTGTTTGGAGTTAGAAACATGCAGCCTCAAGCACTAAATAACATTGTGAATTACAGTAGACTTCAAATCAAGCAGGTATTCAGCATAACTTCATTAAAATTACTAATTGTTATGCAGGAAAACAAGCCAAACTACTAAAAAGGAAATATTACCAGGCTAGTTTCTAACACCTGAAAGCATGTTATTAATTCAAAAAGATTAAATGCAAACTTTTACACCTCCAACAAATACATATTTTGGACAACAACAAAAAAGGCACATACATTGTATGTGATAATTGTTTAAAACAAGCTGTTCCTACATTTTCACAGATTTTTTAAAAATGTCTGTTTAAATATCTCATTTCTACAAAGTGAATTTACATTTAAAGTACAAAGTGCAAATACTACAGTTGATCTTATTGCCTTTTGCTGAGAGTGTCTCCCGCAGGTCTGAGAGATTTGTTTCGTATATGGTTTAGCCTTGCTTCTTTGAGGTTTGCTGTCAAAAACAATTTGAAAAATAATATCACATGCACATTACTGTTATGTATTAATATTACAACAATAGGTATTCTGCTGTATTATCAACTTATGTAATAGTCAAAATAGACCCATCTGCAAGACATGTAGAGGAACAAAGCATTTTTCTTCAACCCTGACAGACAGTAAGGTTTGCACAAAAATCTAAAAGTTTGCACAAAATCAAGGGGTTATTTAATTCTCACCCCCCAAAAAAACCCCAGGATTTGCACTTAGAATTTATCCGCATTGTCGGAAAAAGTACACGGTACAGTCCTCCATGGATTGTATTAGTTGAGGATATGCATGGAACATTGCATAGTTGGATATCTTCATGTAAAAACCCTCCCTTTAGATAGAATTGTTGTCTAGGAAGTCAGAGATGGGGGGGGCAGTTTAAGTGTAATTGTCTCCCTGATGCACTAATTGACTGAATGCAGGGAGCTATTTCCATGAGTGAGTATTAAAAAATGACCTTCCACCTGCATCCTGAAAGTGTTATACTCCAGACCTCTATCACCATTGTCTACCACTTCAGTCTGCATAATGTGTAGACCAGATCCTGGGAAAATGGGAAACACTAGGTCATTTATTATCACCTCTCTTGGCCATTCCCCCCTGGAAATAGATTTGATTGTTCTCTTTTAGGTGGGTGGTTCCTTTTAAACTGCTCCTTGCAAGGCATATTCATTTCCAATGGCTTCCTTTCAAGCACGAGCCCTTGTGATGAAAGCCACCTTTGGCATCTGCGAGGAGTCTTTATAGCACTGCTAGAGCAGTTAACTGCCAACAGATGGTTTGTACAACTAGAGCCATTTCAAGGCTATCATTTCACAGCACCAGCTTTTAAAATAATTGAGACTGAGTCAGCAAAAAATATTTTAAAGAAATAAAAAAAGGTATAACAAAACCAGAAATGATAGGGCTCTTTATATACGTTACATGGTGTTATCAGATTACAGGAAAGCAATAGGAGGAAAGAAGGGCGAAAGGTATGCGATGCTTTGAGTGCTGTGGAAGGCACGTGGAACAGTAATAGCTATTATATAATTAAACTAACTGGAATGGTTTCGAATTCTACCAATGTAATTGTTTTCAGGCAGCCCTGTATAAAGTGCGAGTGATGTGCAGGGAGAAATCCAAGTTAAACTTACAAGTGTTTTCTGCAGCCATGGGGAAACAAGAATATTTGCTGAACTGTGAGCTACTATCAAGGAGCGCGCCGCTAACCCATACTAATTAACTGCAGGCCTTGGAAAATGTTTAAAATTTCAGTAAAGGAAAGCTGCTTTTATATGGTTATCTTGTTGCACAGTGTTGTATAGAGTTCTTTGAGATTTGTTCAGTGAGTCATGCACTGGACATGCAATAAACCATCGGAACTAAGGTCTAAGTAATTTTCTGCCTCAAGGTGACAGCAAAAAGCTACTTTGCAATGGAAGGACAGTCATCTGAATTCCTCTAGATGACTGGAGCTGGAAGAACCAGCTAACTTAGAAAGTAAGATAAAAGTGTGTGAATAGTCACACTAAAGGCAGCTATGTTCAACCTGAAGTGAATTGCTAATTTATAGGAATAAAAATAATATACCTTTCTCAGGGTTGGCCTCTGACTATTTCACATACACACATAGTTAGTATAGCACAGAACCTGCTTCCCCATTCAAAACCTGAAATTCTATGACCTCAGCTCCCCCCCTTATAAAAAAAATCAAGTTCCCAAGCCTTATTTTTAGCAGAAATTTTGAAAAACATTTGATTAACTCATGGAAACTTTTACCATCATGGCCAAGAGGACTGTTCACAACTGGGAAATACCAAACAAATGGAAATATTTTGTTCCTATCCTTACCTGTCTACTGGAAGGAGTACTTTCAGCATTGCTTTTTGGAGCTGGACCCAAAAAAAAAGATAGATGGCATATGTTATTTGACAGTAGAAATTATTTCGGTGTAGCACTGAATAACCACAGCCATTTTGTAATGATTTATTGTTTTGCAATAACAAAAATCCAACATACTACCAGTTCAATAGGCATGCACATCACATAGGAAAGTTCCACTCACTGAACCACCCTGTCCTGCATCTCTAGAGAGCTTACATTTAAGACTGAATTGAGAGAACAGCAAAGCTGTTTAAATCTGAGTTTAACCCCATCATATATAATGTTGGGTGGTGGTGGGGTTCCAGTTTTAAGGAGTATGCAAAAAATGGCATGGCACAATGATGATTAGACTGCTGGCCCAGGGACACGTGAGTCTGACTCCTGTCTTGCCACAAAGTTTACTGAACATTACTGTGAGGATAAAATGGAACATGGCAAGACCTACACACACTGCTCCTTGGAGGAAAGGCAGGCTAAACGTTTATTTGTTTGTTTTAAATACGTTGCCCTGTTTTTCTCACAGATTTGGGAATTAAAGCAGCTTACATATCAAATACACAAAAATGCAATTAAACCAAAATGCAACAATAAATAAAATGGGTTAGTTAGGGTACTGCACTTTTCTGCTGCTTTCAGACAGGAACTACACTACTTTCTAGAAAGAACTTCAGAACCTATAGTGGTCCTGTGTCATTTCATCATTGCAACCTGAACCTCATTACTGATGATAATGAGATGTTCCCTCTAAGTCTTGTGAGCAAAAATTCTACTTCGTGAGTTACTGGCATTAAAGATGTGAGCGAGTGATTTGGCTACTGCATAAATTAGTGTGCTCTGGAGTCATCCTTCCTGAGCTAAGACAAAAATGTGTGAGCCGGAGGCTAAAAAACTATGAGCTAGCTCACACTAACTCAGTTTAGAGGGAACACTCATTACAGAAAATGAAACAAATCCTGTCCCTTTTAACCCTGGGCTCATTTGCAGTGTACAGGTCCTAAACACAGTACCTTCAAAGCAAATTGATGCTAATGGAGCTTAGGTTGTAAGTCGAAGTGAAACTGGCAATCCTGTTGTTTTTAATCCAAATCCATTCCGGTCCATATACAGTTTATACCTGTTATAACTTTTATAATGTATTCATAAATATCAATGTCATAAGAGACTAATATAGGCTGAATACCACTGTGAAGTGTTATTTTTCCCCCACCAGAAACTTGCTCAAATGAGTTTGTCATTTTCTTTCCAAAATTTAGTTCTAAACCGTTTGGATGTCTAGTTTGCTGGTCTTGGTAACATCGCCCCCAAATCTGAGTTACAAATATCTTATTATGAACATCTAGATGAAAGAATACCACCATCCTCATTAAAACTCAATAAATAAGTGCATTAGTAAAAGAGCTAATTGGAAATTCTCTTACTATGGCGTTTCTTCGTGTCTGCTTTATTGTCTTCTTTTGTTACACCCAGGCAACCCATTAATTCTGCAACTGTCAAGGATTTATCATTATTCACATCACAGTATTCCACAAACTTTTTCACACATTTCTTGGGCTTGGATTTCTTCCTCAGAAACCTTTTAAATGGTTTGATTTCTTTTTTGCCGATGTCACCACTAGCATTTTTATCCAGTTGTTTAAAGTACCAGTGGACCACTCTCTCCTCCAGGGTGTGATTGGGATCTGGTTCTGAAAGCCTGCAAAAGATATTCATCATTAACCAAGCATAAAAACTGTTCTTTTTTGGCATTCTTTCTCTTGACTGGGCAATTGTTAATTTTAAGGTGATCATGCCATCTACATTAGGGACTTAGCAGGTGATCGATGAGGTGCTTTCTACCAGTCAGATCACAGGATCAAGCTATAAGTGAGATTTTGGTGAGGGGGATGATTGGGGTATTCAATATGTAACTAATATTTGTTTGTCCAACTGTTTCTAAATCAGCGTTAAAGCTAATGAGTTACCATATAGATGTCATAAAGCAATACAGCTGATTCTCATACTTGAAGCATGTTCAAATTAGAAGTGGAAACTTTCAGATTTGCTTGCATCTGAAATCGCATGCTACGAGCTTAGGGTACGGATTTGTCCATGGCCATGAAGGCTAAGGATGTTGTTGCTCTGGCACCTTCTGAAAATCAAATGGGACAAAGGGCTGCCCAGCCTGTGGGGAGGAGCTTGGTGATGGGGAAGGATATTAAGCAGCTTCCCACATTTCCTGTGCAGGCATTTGCTGTGAACTGTTGACCACCCACCCTGTCCCAGGGCCACAAGGGATTAACTGGTTGCTTTGGGGCTGAGTAGGAGTATTTTAGGTTCTCTATGATTGACCTTTAAAGGTCAATTTTTTCACCTGCTGCATGTTGCCTCAGGGTTGGTTTTTTTTTGTATAAATAGGCCTGTTCTTTAGACTGGTTAGACCCTATTTTAGCAGGAATAAGGCAGGTTGCTTACGATAGGTAGGGAGAATTGGTGGCCACCCTGAGGTATCATGCTATGATGGCCAGTTGTTCCTGAACCACCCATCAATCATTATATGGTGGGGTGGATGGAAAAGGAATACCCTACGTGCTGAGCGGCATCAACCAAATTCAGATCTTGTGCAGCACAAGACAGCCATTCAATAAACTAGTGAAGACCATTTCTGGTAGGTGTGGGGAGGTGCAAGGCACTATTCTGATTCTTCGTCTCCACCGCACAAATGTATTACTTTAATCATATAACTGAGCATGATCCAGCAAAAGTTGGGGGAGGGAGGTGAAGATTGGCAGCTCTTGGCACAGTTCATGGACAGGTGAGTATAAACAAAACTGGCAATAACAAAATGTCTGCATTTGGAGCCTGGGTGGTGTTCCCCAAGGGAAGGTAGCCATGAATGGTAGCCAAGTGCAGCCCACCCACTTAAAAGTAGAAAAAGATTATGACATTGTTCAGCCATTCAATAAACTAGTGAAGACCATTTCTGGTAGGTGTGGGGAGGTGCAAGGCACTATTCTGATTCTTCGTCTCCACCGCACAAATGTATTACTTTAATCATATAACTGAGCATGATCCAGCAAAAGTTGGACATTTCAAGTTTCTATAAGTTCAATGGAAATCAGTTGGACATGTTCCATTACTGCTAAAAGGAGACAAGTGCTGGTGGTGGGGAGAGTTTTAGTCAAGTCAAGTCAGCCTTTATTGGCATAAATTATCAGTACCATTTATACATTTAAGGTGGGGAGAGTTTTTGCCGCTTCCCTCCTCATTCTACAGACTTTTGCATCCACTACACCAAGCACTGTTTCTGAGGGTCCCTTGACAGCTGGGGGCAGCCAAGCAGGGGGGAGGAATAGGCTTGCAGCAGAAACAGGGAATCAGAGAGTGGGGAAAGTTCCATTCCTCTCACCGATTTCCACTTGCTGTCCTTTGGATTCAAGCTATTCCCTTTACAGCTTCCCTGATGTGATCAGGACAAGACAGTTACGGAAGAAAAGAAGT
Organism: Gekko japonicus; assembly: GCF_001447785.1. Taxonomy (NCBI): domain Eukaryota; kingdom Metazoa; phylum Chordata; class Lepidosauria; order Squamata; family Gekkonidae; genus Gekko; species Gekko japonicus. The sequence goes on along the minus strand of NW_015163117.1, from coordinate 280,025 downwards.
CTAGTTATTGACTTGAGTTATGGCAACGCTTGTCTGGAAATGATGATGTCTCTGGAATAGCTCTTGCTTCCCCCATGACAGAGGTAATGGTCACAGCATGGGTAAAGTGCTGCCAAATATTCTGTCTCTCAGCTCTTAAGATCACATTGCCTTAGAATAAAGGCAAGAGTGTTCCAGTTGGCACAACATCAGCAGCTTTCAGCTCTCTGAATTGCTGCATGTAATATATTTATGTAACTTTACTGTGAGAAACAGGGACTATTTTCCTTTCCAGGGGGATATTTAAAACTCTCCACTGCAGAGAATCAACTGAAATGCTTTATTGGCTGATTTTATTGCCATTGACTAACACCTTGTTGTCTCTTATTTCAACATGCTGGCCCTGATCCAGTAAAAGTTGGTCGTGAAGCAGTCCCATTGCTTTCAGTGAGATTTAGTCATGACTAACTTAGCTGGACTGAGGCCTTTGTTTGCCGCACTTTGCACAGGATGGTCCTAATGTTCTTTTAGTAGCCTTAAGAAACAGTAGCTAAGTAAAGGAATGTATATGGCTAACTGGATACTACAATTTGCTTCTAAAAGATTACATGGTAGATGCCATGATCCACATGAAACAACTGTCATCAGAGTATGTCCTAATGATATTGGCCCACAATGCAAGTTCTGTTATATGAGGGAGAAAACAATCTGCTGGGTTGAAAGCTAAACTTGAGACGCCTTCGAGAGGCAGGAAGACCTGTGCCAAAAGGCCATCCAAAAAGACAGGAGAGGAAAGGAGTGGAGGGACAGAATAAGCTGTGGGCCCCAATAAGAAAACTAAGAGAAGGATGACAGAAGAGGAACAGAGGGAAGAGTTGAGGAATGGGGATGGGAAACATCTCTTGGCATGTAGGCTTAGGAAGAGATATGCATTATTGGTAGAAAAGGAACAGGTACCCAAGATAATTTTGTACAGTGGGTCTGGTAACTAAGGAGTGGGTCGGGTAACTAAGGAGAAAATGAGGTCAAGGTGGAAGAGAAAAAGCTGAACTTCACGTTTTAATTTAATATTTTTGAATACAGACCTGCAATGTATACTGATACTTGTATACAGATTATACACATGCATACATACACTGCTGAATAAAATGACAACCGAGAGAATATTCTAGAATATCCCCCTCCCCCACTTAGTGGATACATAGCACTATGTTAGTTTCTTTATACAAAACTTTGCTTATGGTCAACAATTCATTTTCTGAAGGGGAAATTGCTGGGATGAAGCCTGTCCAAACAGATCGTGTCCTTTGAACATCTCTCTATATAATAATTCTGTTTTGGTCATGGGCGCTCCTGAACATTCCATATGCTCCCAAATCAGTTGGCTCCCTGATCTGTCACTCAGAAGCTGTCCCTATCCATTTGCTGCATTGCCTGAATCAGGTGTCATATAATAATTTTTAATGTTGAATTTTGTTATATATTGGAAGATGCATAATTAATGAGTTATACAATTTATTTGTATAAACTGAGGAATAGTATTGAACAATGAACTAATCATGGCATGAAATTTGAAATGAGAAGATACAACGGAATTTAATGTTTGGAGAAAGTTCTCACGAAACGAAGATTCTACTCTGGAGAATCTCATCAACATCTGGAATTGAACATCTAGGATTGGAATATTGTTGCATTTTGTATATTTGTACTACTGTATTAACTTAAAGTACACTGTTGTTAGAATATAAGCGCATTTGCATGATTGCAGCTTTTTGTTATTTATTGGTGACCATAAGAGCTGCACCCCCCTCTGTATGTTGATTCTGCCTTATAGCTAAGCAGAAGGAAATAAATATGGCTTGCCTCCCTCTATTTTTCCCTTTCCTCCGCCACCCCACCAGCCACAGCTGGGACACTCCTTCTAGAGCTC